>NC_069506.1:100788218-101088218 GCF_027579735.1 Bombina bombina
AAAAAAAAAATATATATATATATATATATGTATAAATGGTTATATTAAAACTGGAAGGAATTTAAATAACATGTATAATAAGATCTAAAAATGAGGTAAAAACAACATAATTTGTTAATTCTAATAATAAAAGTTAATATTAAAAAATGAGATATATTCCTAGAGCATTAAAAACAGCGTCATTCATAAAATGCTATATATAGGTGGTACTCAGGGATATATTTTTAAGAAAGGTACAATTTCAATCTAATTATATACTGCGACTAATAGAGATCATAGGTTTCTGTATTTTCTACAGTGTATACACATGTATATATATATATATATTTATATATGTATAAATACAATCCAGTGCATATGTAAAGGAGGTTTAGCATGGTTAAAGCAGTATATAGGGAGCTACGAAGAATTCTCACTATTAGTCTGAAAAGAGTATATATATGGAATTGTATTGGTATATCATAGAAAGGCTGCTATGTCGATATCCACATTCAGACCTGCTGGACTTCTGGTTCCAAATGTATAAATCCAAAAGGTCTCTCTCTGTCTAAGTAAAATTTCTCTACTGCCTCCTCTATTTCCCACTCGTACATGCTCTAAGATAGTGCCCCTCAGACATTCGGGATTTTTATTATGAACCCTCCTGTAATGATATGATAGACTATGGGATTTGAGGCCTTCTTTGATGTTGGTTATGTGTTCATATAGTCTTTTCTTGTACGGCCTAGTGGTCCTCCCTATATATTGGAGATTACATCCACATTGAACCCAATATACAACAAAAGTTGTCTTGCAGTTTGTCAGATGGTTAATAGTACATTTTTTGTCATTTGTGGTTGAATTTACTATTTTTGTAGGTCTACTACCATGGTTCATATGGTCACAGGAAGCACAATTTAGCCTATTGCACTTGTAGAAACCCAATGTCCCTTTGTTGAGCCATGTACTTTTATTTTCCAACTCTTTTAATTGGCTCGGGCCACTATTGTCTTTAGATTCCTATTTTTCCTAAAAATACAGTTCAGTTTCGCTCCTATTTTATTTCGGAGAAGTTGGTCTTTCTTCAAAATGTACCAGTGTTTAAGTATATGTTTTATGCCCATAGATCCCTCATTGTAGGTGGATATAAAACTAGTTTGCTGATCTCTAGACCTACTCTCTACTTCCTGGGTGTTCATGTTTCTACCCTCTCTATTCGAATACTTTATTTCAATTTTATCAAGTGCTGTGTCTATCCACCTTCTTTTATAACCCTTTTCGAAAAATTTATGAGTTAAGATGTTAGACTCTTTTTTATAATCTCCTAGGTTCGTACAATTCCTTCGTAGCCTTTCGAATTGTCCTACAGGAATGTTTTTTATCCATGCAGGATGATGACCACTAGAGGCATGTATATATCCATTACTGTCCGTGTCCTTAGTGTAGAGTTTTGTTTTTATTTCCCCTTCCTCATGAAACAGTACAAGATCCAAAAATTCTATTTTTGTGTCACTATGTTTCTCAGTGAAGTTTAGATTCATGTCGTTATTATTCAGGTATGTGTAAAATTGGTTTAGACTGTCCTCATCTCCTTTCCAGATGAGGACTATGTCATCTATAAATCTAAACCAAGTTACTATATTTTCCAGGTGTGGATTATTTTGCCAAATAAACCTCTCTTCCCAGAAGCCCATGTACAGGTTGGCGTAGCTAGGTCCAAATTTCGTGCCCATATCTGTTCCGCCAACCTGTACATAGAATTCTCCTTCAAACAGGAAATAATTTTTCCTTAGAATGAAGCCAATGGCTTCCAGTAGAAATTGTTGTTTCTTCTCTGGAAGGTTAGTTATGTCCCTCAGCCAATGGCCCACAGCTTCTATACCCAGATCATGTGGGATATTGGTGTAAAGTGCTGTGACATCTATTGTAGCCCAAATAAAATTGTCTTCCCATTTAATTTTTGTTATTTTATTTATTGTATCAGGGGTGTCTTTTAAATAAGATCTAATTTTAGGCACTATAGGCTGGAGAAAATAGTCCACAAATTCTGAGAGCGGGGAGGTTAGAGAATCAATTGTCGAAAAGGGTTATAAAAGAAGGTGGATAGACACAGCACTTGATAAAATTGAAATGAAGTATTCGAATAGAGAGGGTAGAAACATGAACACCCAGGAAGTAGAGAGTAGGTCTAGAGATCAGCAAACTAGTTTTATATCCACCTACAATGAGGGATCTATGGGCATAAAACATATACTTAACAAACACTGGTACATTTTGAAGAAAGACCAACTTCTCCGAAATAAAATAGGAGCAAAACCAACTGTATTTTTAGGAAAAATAGGAATCTAAAGACAATAGTGGCCCGAGCCAATTAAAAGAGTTGGAAAATAAAAGTACATGGCTCAACAAAGGGACATTGGGTTTCTACAAGTGCAATAGGCTAAATTGTGCTTCCTGTGACCATATGTACCATGGTAGTAGACCTACAAAAATAGTAAATTCAACCACAAATGACAAAAAATGTACTATTAACCATCTGACAAACTGCAAGACAACTTTTGTTGTATATTTGGTTCAATGTGGATGTAATCTCCAATATATAGGGAGGACCACTAGGCCGTACAAGAAAAGACTATATGAACACATAACCAACATCAAAGAAGGCCTCAAATCCCATAGTCTATCAGATCATTACAGGAGAGTTCATAATAAAAATCCCGAATGTCTGAGGGGCACTATCTTAGAGCATGTACGAGTGGGAAATAGAGGAGGCAGTAGAGAAATTTTACTTAGACAGAGAGAGACCTTCTGGATCTATACATTTGGAACCAGAAGTCCAGCAGGTCTGAATGTGGATATCGACATAGCAGCCTTTCTATGATATACCAATACAATTCCATATATATACTCTTTTCAGACTAATAGTGAGAATTCTTCCTAGCTCCCTATATTCTGCTTTAACCATGCTAAACCTCCTTTACATATGCACTGGATTGTATTTATACATATATAAATATATATATATACATGTGTATACACTGTAGAAAATACAGAAACCTATGATCTCTATTAGTCGCAGTATATAATTAGATTGAAATTGTACCTTTCTTAAAAATATATCCCTGAGTACCACCTATATATAGCATTTTATGAATGACGCTGTTTTTAATGCTCTAGGAATATATCTCATTTTTTAATATTAACTTTTATTATTAGAATTAACAAATTATGAGTTTTTACCTCATTTTTAGATCTTATTATACATGTTATTTAAATTCCTTCCAGTTTTAATATAACCGTTTATACATATATATATATTTTTAATTTGTGTTATATTGTATACATTAAGATTTTATGTCTATGGATTTTATCAAATCCTCATGTATTTAATCATTTATATATACATATGAACTTTAAATGGTTTATATTATATTTCACATATGCAGCTGTTCATGACTATTACGCATTGGATCACACCAAGTGACCTTTATATTGCCATATTGACTTTATCCTTGAATCAGGTTTTCCACAGTACTAACTACTTAGCATTCAAGGTACTATATCTCCCTCTATATGAACGCTATGGACCAACTAACAGTAAACCGGAAGTGACGCGTTGCGTGTCACAATACCGGAAGCCCTAGTGCGTTCCACAGTAAACAGGGACTGAGCAATAGGCTGTTTCCAATACTAGATACCGGAAGTGACAAAACTTGTCTCTTGTTCCGGAAGAGTATACACGCTACATTGAGACAGGATAGAAGTCAGCACTACAACTAAACAGGTCCGTGTAAACCGGAAGTGATTTGTATCACATCCGGTTTTGAAAAGACACACACAGGAAATTGAATAAGGATGATTCGAAATGCTTAATGGATTGCCCTATATAAGGTAGGATCCCATAGTATATTTTAACCTCTGATGAAGAAGGGAAGAAAAGTTATTTAACCCTTGGAAACACGTCAGGTACTATACAGGGCGAGGATTGCCGTCTATGCACACCGGCACTTTGATTAATAACTCCTGATAAGGAGTGCAGACCTACAGCAATTTGGCTGTAATAGTACCATCTGTACTTGGGACAATTTATTTATATGTCTTTGTCATACCTCATTTGCTGAGGTTTTTAAATACTTTCTTACATGGTATGGTGATTGAGATCGAAAGTTTCCATCTACCAGGACACCAAGAAGGGCACAAGTACCTAATAAAGAAAGAAAGTTTCATCTGCCAGTGACTGTATATCCAAGAGGCAACATCCTTGTCCAGCATTACTGAATCATCCTTACCTCATTCGATTGAGGGTTTTTAATGTAAGTGCATACCCTTAGGGGGATACATACAAGATTGGAAGAAGATTAAGTCTGAATTTTTCATTTACCTGCTACTTTGTGACACATTAAGGAACTCTTTACAACCTTATGAACTTATAGGTCCTACCCTTGTGTACTTCCTTAATCAGTATCAATAATTGCTATATCTCTAGTATTTCATATTTATGTACTGTATTATTTTTGCACTAATTGTCTGAACATATGCGATTCTTTAGTATTTAACTATACATTGTTTATAGCCCTAAATAGGCTATTATACTCATCACCTTGCTCACACTGCGCCATCTCTATACATCTTGTGTACTCATATATATATATATATATATATATATATATATATATACCTGTGTGTGTATATATATATATATATATATATATATATATATATATATATATATATATATATATATATATATATATATATATTATCATAGAAAAATCAATAAAACCAGCTCAAAGAACTACCTGAATTTGTAAAATGGTTGGGAAAACCTGAGTGTATGTGTCTGAGGGTGCTCCGGAGGAATCAAAAAATAGAATATCAATATTAGAAGAGATGAGAAAAGATCAGAAAGAAATAAAAGGATTCCTTATCCAGCCCTTCCCTTATTATTCCAGTATTAATAAAACAGAAAATCAACACCTGTGGGAATATCAGACACAGCAAAAACAGAGTCAGAATGCACAATATCATATAGAATATATACATTTATTAACTACCTATGTCTAAAACATATACAAAATCCTTGTATCCCTTAAATATATTAAAAATACAAAACCATGGCCATGGTAGAGAGAAGCTCAATATAAGACGTCTATAGGCTACATATATACAGCAATAATGGAAATCATGTAAGTAGCAAGCCTTAAATATATGCAATAGGATATTCAGGAACCATATTAATCATTGGCTTCAAGTAGCAACATTCATTAAACAATAAGACTCTGCTTCAAAACAGACATAGATCAATTAATAGATCTTATAATGTAGATACTTAGTTCCAGTAAAGAGCATGCATGTCTAATACAGACGTCAAATAAATACAGTCCAGCAATATTCAGCAGGTAATTCTATTGCACATAGTGGTGGAGCAATTAGAAATAGCTCTTGTCATAAGCAGTTTTATGCAGGTTAATGACTGTTGTAGTGAGCAGTTCATGCAAGTTAGTAGCAGTCATATATAGCAGCGACATATTAAGGAATTACAGTCCCATAATGTCGTCATATAAAGGGAAGGCCTTCTCTCTATGCGGTTTCTATCACAGCAGACTCCGCTTTTACTCCGGTGGTCAACCCCGAGTCATATTAAAACACGCAACACGTGTTTCGTCGCTAGGAACTTCCAGTGCGGCTTCTTCACAGAGTATCAGTGCTACCATTTTTTCTCCCTTCCGGGAATTTATACCCTGAGTGTAGGAGGCCTAGGTGTTTTTTAGTTCCTCCATTCAGTATGTCTGTATCTGTGATATCATTATTTAAGGTGGAAACATACAATCCTTTCACTTATTTTGATTAACAGTATTCATTTGCTTAAATATTCATTAAGTTAAAGCTTAGACATTGGTAGTAATCATTAAACCCTTATACTATTATTAATTCTATCTATATATAATTATAACCTGTGCATTCATCAGTATTAAATATCAGCAAAACGGGGAGTAATATATATACATAAGAGTATTAAACTGAATAATACCATCAACTCGGGTAAGATGCATATACCATTGTCAACATGTTTAGGAACATATATGTATTTTTATTATAGTACTTATAGAGTACCATATCTACCATCAACTATATGTCGCATTAGGGAGCAGATTAATGAGATTCACTTATTATGACAAGTATAGATTAGTCATATAGAAAAAACTAGCTGATCTCCTAAGGCATAGACATTCCCTCCATATCACAAAAAAGGGGCATAGTTGATCTCTTCATTTAGGCCTTTGGGGCTCAGAGTATCCATATTGTAGATCCACTTACATTCGGCTTGTAATAACTGTTTATCTAAATCCCCTCTACTCTGAAGATCTACTAACTCTAAGCCTCTCACCTTTAGTGAAGAGGCGGAGCTATCATGATGGGTAAAGAAGTGTCTAGCCACACTACTTTCTTTGAGATTTTTGTTTTTAATATCTCTCTTGTGTTCCTTAACTCTCTCGCTAAGTTCCCTATAGGTTTTTCCTATGTAGAAAGTGGGACATGAGCATGAAATCATGTATAATACGCCCTCACTACGACATGTAATATGCCCTCTTATTTTGTATTTATTATTGAAATGATCTGACACTATATCACCTTTTTGCATATTTTTGCATATTTTTGCATATACTGCATTTGCCACATACAAAGTGTCCATCTTTTTCCTTGTACTTAGCAAGCCATGTACCTTTCTGTTTGGTTTGTACTCCAACTTGCTTTGACATATATTGATTTTATGCTCTTGAGAAAGTCTTTTTTTACCGAAACGCGTTGAGCTATATTTTAATAAAATCTGAAGCTGCATCTGAAGATACCCTTGTGATCGTTTTAATAAAAGGCTGATTTAAAACTGAAATCCTGTGAGTATGACCTGTTTGTGCGCCTACCATTTTATTTAAACCGTGCTACACCATTGTGAGCTTTTTATTTTGGAGGTGAAAGAAGTCAGGTTTCACAGAGGAAAAGAGCAGCTTGCATCCCCTGAGGTGACATAGCGCCGCCACATTCGATATTCCAAACTGTCTTAAAAATTGTTGTCATTCAAGAAAACAAACAAACAAATTACTTCTGAACGTATTAACAGGCTGTCTTTAAACTATGGATTTGTTTTCAGCGTTTCTCTTTTGTTGAACTCTCCTCAGGCTATGGTACAGTATATGTACTAATTCAAATATGCAATTACCTAGGAGCAGCCTATGATTAAGGCTGGTTAAGCCGACGTTTGTGCCACAGTTTTGTTTTAATCTGTGCAATAAAAGGTGGAGTTTTATGATTTCTCCCGGCATTGTGATTTTATGATTCATTATAGGACATCTATATTTTATGAAAAGAGATAAATGCTCTGATATGGTTAATGTTATTACTTTGTGTGTATGTTATTCTATACAACTAATTCAGTAAAAAATTAGATATGTGTACACTTTAGCAAATCAGCTGCATTGGAAGTTGTAACTGCACACAGAGAGGCTCTGAAGGCTACTGAGAATGGATAGGCTGGAAAGTGATGTTAGTGAATTTAGCTATGTTTTTAATAAAATCTCTAGAACAGTGACTCTAATAACACGACAGATGTTCAGATCTCACATATACATCTGCATATTAAGTTCCAAAACTGTGTTTTTGTGCATAAATGAGATAGAAAACCTGAATTTTGACAAGTGATCGAGATACTAGGTTTGAACAATGCTGCCATCTAAAATCATTCTGTCTATCTTTTTCTCAGTGATGGTACTAATTCTATAAATAGCATTAACCCACAATAATTCATTGCATTCTTTTTAACAAAAATGTAAATGCCTTTAGGATACTTTTTTTTTATCATGAGATGGCTGGCACCCAAAAAAATGTATATCCAATCCCGTAGTACTTAAAGGGACAGTCTACACCAGAATTTTTATTGTTTTAAAAGATAGATAATCCCTTTATTACCCATTTCCCAGTTTTGCATAACCAACACAGTTATAATATTATACTTTTAACCTCTGTGATTATCTTGTATCTAAGCCTCTGCAAACTGCCCCTTTTTTCAGTTCTTTTGACAGACTTGCAGTCTAGCCAATCAGTGCCTGCTCCCAGATAACTTCACGTGCACGAGCACAGTGTTATCTATATGAAATATGTGAACTAACACCCTCTAGTGGTGAAAAACTTTTAAAATGCAATCTGAAAGAGGTGGGCTTCAAGGTCTAAGAAATTAGCATATGAACCTCCTAGGTTAAGCTTTCAACTAAAAATACCAAGAGAACAAAGCAAAATTGGTGATAAAAGTAAATTGGAAAATTGTTTAAAATTACATGCTCTATCTGAATCATGAAAGTTTATTTTGGCCTAGACTGTCCCTTTAACATTTAAGTCCCATTTTTGTTTTTTTCATTTCATTTACTTTTTATCGTTGCTATAACAAGGAATAATATTCTTAATGTCAACTAGGATTGTCATACTGAAACAACACAATATATTGCTCTGTTAAAAAATACAGAACCCTTTACAGCTAAAATGAGATATGTCATAATATGGTTCATTAAATTTTCATGTTGTCAATTAAGATTATTTTTCTCCCTAAAGTTTACAGTCACAAGAGACGTGTCCCAGATTTCTGCAGATATACTATTAATTATCTTACAAATATTCAGTTTCCCTTGAGTTTTGAGATAATTTAGTTTTTCTCTCTGAGCTACACTTTTTTAAATTGACTGTTTCTAGGTGAGTGTTATATACAGTAAATGTTCACCAGTAAAGAATATGGCATTGCCATAAAAGTATAATGTAGTAACGTCTTAGTGAATATCCAACACTGTTTCAAAATTTTGCAAAGAATAGATCAAATATATAAAATATTTTTTAATTTCAGTTAGCTATCCCGTTGTTAAATGAAGAGTATGGAAGTATGTAGTGATATAGTTATTATAGGATTTCCTTTATTAAGAGTTTCCACCTTGTCTTTTAATGGGTAATATTATACCAGTTGCAGAGCTGAAACAAGTACAGCAACCTTTACTTATTTTCAATCTTGAAGACATACAGCCAATATGCACCACTAACTGACTAAGAATGATTAAAGCCTATACAGTTTTCTTATACATGAGTGCTGCAAAGTGACATTTAAATATTAATGAAAAACATCAGTTGTAGTGTAAATTGTATAGCAAAAAAATAAATATACTACTGACATACAATCCAGAAGGACAATTAATTGAGAAAAAATATTTTTCTAAACATCTACTTTTGTTATTCAGACACCAATACCCCCATTCCATTCAATCAGACTTCCTGTATACAATACATCAGCAAGATTACAAGTAGCGTGTTATGAGTTTTCCGTGTGCAATGTGGTCTTTTTGCAATCAATTTCAAATGCGCAGGTATAAGTCTTTAAAAATTGCGATTAAGCACGCGCATTCGCGTTTTACTCAACAATCCTTTCCGCACTTGAAAAACTGTAGTTAATGCTTTTCCGCAACAATAAAGTTCCAGGAAACACTTAAAAAATGCATTACAAAGTACACTTACACTCATATAAAAGGAGATAGAGAGGGCGCCACATAGTGTGATATTGTTTCATATAAAGTGATACAAATGTAGAGAGGCAATGTGCTTACCAAAAGCTGTGGTACTGTGCTGTGACCAGTACAATCTCGCCTGCTAGCACTTAAATTAGTGGCTAGTACACTGCCAAACAGGATCCTTCCTGGGGCTCTCCCTTCCTGCTGTGGGTAACGGCTCCAAAGGTATCTTCAGTATTGGCTGTGAAAAAGTCTTGGTTTTGCAACTTAGAAATCTTGCTCAGTATTGTTGCATAAATGAATGTAAACAACTTCCAAAATTAAAAGATTTAAAAGGCTTTATTATGACGCCTTTCTCAACCCCCAAGGGTCGTTTCATCAGATATCAAAGCGGATAAAATAAAAGACTTCTAAATTTTTGTTTATTTTACACCACAGTCATCGGTATTACAAAACTGGTAATTGAATTTATTTTTCGTAGCCGTTAGCGTTTAAAATAGACTTTAAGTGATCAGACATTCTGTTTATTGATATATTTTTCTAAAAAACTAAAATTTTGAAGTCTTTTTAGGTTCACAATCATCATTTTTATTAATCTATATGCATGTCTATGTTTCACTATGTAACAGCCGCGAGTTTATGTTAACCCGTGAGCTGACTTATAGAACTATGTCTATCATCAAGGATAATCACATATTCGTTTACAATGTTCATAACAATCCCACATTGAAGCATATAAATTGTTGCTATTTTTTCTTTGTGCTGTGTTTGTGTATCTTTTTCTGTATTTTTTTCTGCTTTGCAATGTTGGCGAGCTCAAGCCGGCTCTTTGGCTGATTTACACAGCTGTGTTTTACTTCTGAGTATTTATTTTCTATTGCCATTTAACATTGACCAAGTTCACTATAATTGTAACAGCTGTGAGCCTTTGTTCGGCATCTGAGTTGAATCATGTAATGTATCTTATTGGTTCTAAATCCTTTGTGACAACTTCCGTTTTTTAATTAACAAACGTGTATATAATGTCAAAATTTGTAACTTATTTTATCCGCTTTGATATCTGATGAAACGACCCTTGGGGGTTGAGAAAGGCGTCATAATAAAGCCTTTTAAATCTTTTAATTTTGGAAGTTGTTTACATTCATTTATGCAACAATACTGAGCAAGATTTCTAAGTTGCAAAACCAAGACTTTTTCACAGCCAATACTGAAGATACCTTTGGAGCCGTTACCCACAGCAGGAAGGGAGAGCCCCAGGAAGGATCCTGTTTGGCAGTGTACTAGCCACTAATTTAAGTGCTAGCAGGCGAGATTGTACTGGTCACAGCACAGTACCACAGCTTTTGGTAAGCACATTGCCTCTCTACATTTGTATCACTTTATATGAAACAATATCACACTATGTGGCGCCCTCTCTATCTCCTTTTCTAACAGCTACATCCCCGCTCTCTGGGAACAAGAGGAGCTGCCTTCAAAAATCACCGATCAACAAGATCATCCAAAAACGGACTTAAACCATTTTGGCTTTACAGCCATCAGTTGAGTAAGATATACTCGATAAAGAACAAAGCAATACCTGTTATAACCTTTTTTGATCATTCTTTACACTCTATTCATTATTTATTATACTTTTCCTTTTGCCCACAACAGCGCGCCTTTGTATCCCCCTCTGGGATACTACACATTACACTCATATAAACACTGCAAACAGAGTGTCCAGCACCAATATGCTCAATCGGGTGCACGCTGCAGAGTCCTGTATTCACCCAATTACATTTAGTGTACAAAAGACAGAAGCACCACTTCACAGCAAGGTTATGTATTTATTGGGACATAACAAACAGAGTACCACAACGTTTCGTTCTACATGACCTTAATCATGTTGCATACAAAGAACAACTAGTTCACCAACATGGGTGGGGTTTCTGTTCTCAGGTTAATTGAGATGTTATACCTTACAGAAGGATTTTATACCTTACAGAAGGATTTACAGTGTTTTTTCAGGACTATAAAGTTAAAAACGTTTTTTGCACAGCAGTGTAAAGGTGATATGATTGACAAAGTCAATGGTAATGAGAGTATATTGTCTCTGAATCAATTGGGTCTAAGGAATAAAAGTAATTTCACCCCAGTACTCAGAATCACTCAGTAGAAACATTCATATGCTTAGTACAGAGGGATGTGGATAATTTAAAAGTTATTGCGAATAAGCATAGTACTAGAAGGATACAGAAAGTAACCAGGGAAGAATTGTTGCAGGCCCTTAAGGAACTAAAGCTAAATAAAAATATAATTTGCAAGCTGGCAGATAAGGGTGGAGCCACTGTAGTACTTGATAAATCATACTATGTAAATGAGATACTTACACAGCTAGGGGATGGAGATGTTTATAAGCCACTGTCTAGTGATACATCATTTGATATTAAAAGAGAGTTGGGGAAGTGTGTAGATAAGGCATCCAGGAATGGTCTTTTGACCAAAAAGGAGGTGACTTTCCTAATTCCAGAAAGTTTTGTGATACCAGTTTTCTACACACTCCCCAAGATCCACAAGGATGGTAAATTTCCCCCTGGTCCCCCAATAGTGGCTATGGTGAATTCTATACTAACTAATACATCAATCTATTAGGATAGAATTTTGAGACTTTTGGTAGCGCAATCAGCATCTTATATTAAGGATACTGGTGACTTTTTGTCTAAGTTAGAGAATTTGGATTTAGAGAGTGAGAAGTCCATATTGTTTTCTTGGGATGTTAATAGCCTCTATACTTCCATCACAAATACTAGTGGAATGGATGCTATTTACAGTGCTGTACATTCTAGCAATATGTGCACTGATGAACAATGCCAATTTGTGATGGAATTATTGGAGCTAATTTTACACTGCAATTATTTCCTGTTCCAGGATCAGTTCTACCTGCAACATCAAGGTACAGCCATGGGGTCAAATGTTGCCCCCACATAAGCCAATATATTCATGAATATGTTTGAAGAGAGGTTTGTATACTCTCATAAATTATTTCAAAAACATGGAATTTGTTGGTATAGATATATAGATGATATATTTGGCATATGGGGGGTGACGTGACCTCATTGGAGTCTTTCTTAAGGGATATGAACAGTGCCACAACAGAGGCCAATTTATCAAATGTCTGTTGGACCTGATCTGACAGTGTGGATCAGGTCCGACAGACATCGCTGAATGCGGAGAGCAATACACTCTCCGTATTCAGCCTTGCACCAGCAGCTCTTGTGAGCTGCTGGTGCAATGCCGCCCCCTGCAGACTCGTGGCCAATCAGCCACCAGCAGGGGGTGTCAATCAACTGGATCGTACTCGATCGGGTTGAATTCCAGCAATGTCTGTCCGCCTGCTCAGAGCAGGCAGACAGGGTTAGGGAGCAGCAGTCTTTAGACTGCTGCTTCATAACTGCTGTTTCTGGCGAGCCTACAGGCTTGCCAGAAACATGGGGCCTCAAGCTCCATTCGAAACTTGATAGATAGGCCCCATAAAGTTTAAAATGACCCACAGTAAAGAGTCAATTGACTTCTTGGACACTACAGTATGGAAGAAAAGGAGAACATTGCAGGTGGATTTGTTTAGGAAAGAGAGTGATAGAAATAGTCTCCTGAACTACGACAGTGCTCATCCACCGCTCCTAATCAAGAGTCTACCTAAGAGTCAGTTATTGAAGGTAAGAAAGATTGTATCAGATGATAGATACTAGACTTAAAGAGATGGGACAATTTTTCAGGGAGAGAGGCTATCCTGAACTAATGGTAAGGGAACAAATTGAAAAAAGTGAAGGAAATCCCTAGGGATACTATATTGAGGGTTGTATGGAAGGAGAAGAAACAAACAGCGAAGGAAATAGGTTATCTTTTGTCTCTCAATATAATTATAAAGATTATTAACAAACATTGGAATGATTTTAAAGATCTAAATCCCCAGATAGAGGAGTTTAAACAAAGACCCATGCCTGCCTACAAGAGGAGTAGGGATATCAGGGATCCGATTGTTAAAACAGATGTGGGTTCTAGTAAACAAATGAAACAATTGTATCTATCTACCCCTAAATTAGGCTGTTAAGCTTGTCTTGGATGTTGCAACTGCAACAACATGATAAAGGGTGAGTATTTTCACCACCCTCTGAGTGGTCAGAAATGAAAGATTTTGGGTTATCACACTAGTAATACAGATTATTCTATATATTTAATCAAGTGGCCTTGTGCAGAAAATTATAAAGGTGAGTTCACCAGAAGAATTAGGGACAGAATCAATGAGCATAAATCTTATATAAGAAGAAGTGAATTGAAGGCGCCTGTATCACACCATTTTACAAAAGCAGAACATACGGTATCTCAATTGAGATTTCAAATTATTGAGCATGTAGAGAGACCCGGCAGGGTGGGGGGACGGGGATGGGGACAGAACTAATCTCTTAAAGGAAAGGTAAAGTTATTTGACATTTAAATTAAACTCACTGGAGCCGATAGGAATGAACTGGAGCCGATAGGAAAATTGATTGGCAGTTAACATAAAGGATAGGTATTTGTTATTTAATGAATAGGCTTTATATATATGTACTCAGAAATATTTTGTTTAAGATTGTGTATGTGCATTCTGCACAGTGATTGTTTATTGTGCATTCTATATGCACTAGGTTTTCTATGTAATTTAGTAGTTCACCAGTAGAGGGGGTTGTAATGTGATTAAGTTTAGTGTAAGAGATGTATAAAGGGTTAACATCTCAATTAACCTGAGAACAGAAACCCAGCCCATGTTGGCTTTAAATAAGGTGAACTAGTTGTTTTTTGTATGCAACATGATTAAGGTCATGTAGACCGAAACGTCGTTGTACTCTGTTGGTTATGTCCCAATAAATACATAACCTTGCGGTGAAGTGGCGCTGCTATCTTTTGTACACTCATATTAACACTGTCTAATAAAAATTATTAAAAAAAAATACACACAAAAGTTATAAGGGCTCAAAGATACGAGATCTGAAGTGTCAGAAAAAAAACGCAGACACAGCGATTTTACATTGACATGTATACAGATACATAGAGAAACATGGATTTATATGTATAGACATATGTTTAATGGTGGAGATAATGATATTATTTTACATTACAATCTTATGCACATTAAACAATATCTCAGATGTATTGTTAAAGTGAATGTAAACTTTCATCAATTAGTGCCAGTTTTTAAAAATACTATTAAAAACAGGGGCACTTTCATTGATGAAAGTTTACATTGCACCGCATTTCTTTCCTAAGACATGGAGAGTCCACAACGTCATTCCAATTACTAGTGGGATATTCACTCCTGGCCAGCAGGAGGAGGCAAAGAGCACCACAGCAAAGCTGTTAGGTGTCAATTCCTTTACCCATAACCCCCAGTCATTCTCTTTGCCTCTGTCAATGGAGGAGGTGAAGCTCGGTGTCTGAAGATTTTTTTTCCTTTTTTGGGTACTTTTCCCTGCAAGCAAGGATTTGGGTTTAAATGGGGAGAGAGTAAGCGCTAAAAAGCTTAAAAGGCTAGTAAAAGGTACATTTTAATACATATAAAAATTTACAAATGGCAATCAGACGCATGGATCCATGTCTGACTTAACAAAAAAAAAATATATATATATAATAAACAAATCTAAAAATATCTAAAAATATCCAATGGAGTATAGCATGTGACGCTGACTTAGTGAGCCAGTGATGAGGAGTTAGGACATGTACATTCAATAATATAAACAACCTAAGTGAGTGATTGAGTGCACACAATAGCTTTCAACAAAGAAAAATAGCATTCACAAAAAATAGTGTTCACAAAAATTGGCGTACATAAAAAATGTTCAAATGTTCAACCGGTTATATGTAAGTGAATCCAGTAGTGTTTCCTCCAAAGTGACGTGTAGAAATATAACGTGAAGTCAATAATAGTAGAATGTAAACGTTGAGTGGGTCAAATTATTGTGGTTCAGCTGCTAAATTAAAAAATTGTAAATCCGTGAGGTGTATAAAAATAAAAATAAAAATAACTTGTGAAAAAATCCATGTGGAAAACTTGAATTCAAATGATAAACAAAGGTCAAAAATCAAAAGACAAAAATCAAAAGACAAAAATATCAAAAGACAAAAATAGAAAATCAGTGATAATATTAAAAAGCACTAAAGATCTAGTGAAAACAAATCCTTAATTCAGATGTTAAAAATCCTTGGTAAGATCCATAACAAACAAATACATCGATAAAATACCTAAAAGGGAACAAAAGAGAAACAAATAGTGCAACACTGTATATGATATATAATATAGGTAATTAAAACCAAGCTCACCAGTATGCCAACACGTTTCGGCCTAGACTAGGCCTTTCTCAAGACTATATAGTCTTGAGAAAGGCCTAGTCTAGGCCGAAATGTGTTGGCATACTGGTGAGCTTGGTTTTTCTGATTTTCTATTTTTGTCTTTTGATATTTTTGTCTTTTGATTTTTGTCTTTTGATTTTTGACCTTTGTTTATCATTTGAATTCAAGTTTTCCACGTGGATTTTTTTTGTTAAGTCAGACATGGATCCATGCGTCTGATTGCCATTTGTAAATTTTTATATGTATTAAAATGTACCTTTTACTAGCCTTTTAAGCTTTTTAGCGCTTACTCTCTCCCCATTTTAACTTTTGTATTGTTAGCCTACTAGGAGGCTATATAGTTAGTAAGCTTAAGGCCCTGGGTGTAGCGCTTGGTCCACTTCTCCTGTTCTTAAGGATTTGGGTTTAGCTGTGTCCACGTCAATCTCTTGAGTAAGAGTAGTGGTGGCTTTTAAGCAGTTAGGAAGTGGTGAGGTGGTCCTTACTTTGTTTTCCTAACATATTTGCTGCCCTAGTTGGTTACTCTGTTCTTTCTTTTTCCACAGGTCTCTGTAAGGAGTATGTGTCCTTTCACACCTGGTGAGCTGTCTTCCTGCCGGACAGCTAGATTGCAGGTAAGTGCTTTTGTCTTCTAGGTGTTGGAGACTTGCACTTCAGGAAAAACTTTAACTCTGCAGAATATTGATACAGGACAATCCTTTATGCATAGGATTTGCTCAGGCAGCGGGCAGGCACATTTGTATGCGGAGGCTGGGGGTTAATTGGCGCTCTACAAATAACCGATAATAATAATAATACTAATAATAATCTTCTCTTTATTTTGGGAAGTTTTCCTCTGTGGCTCTTTTTGTTAAACTTTTGTAGTGTATCAAGTTTTATTTGGGGCATGTTATTGGAAGGCTGTACAGTGGGGACAAGCACTTTCAGACTCATTTTATAAGTCTTCTTATATTTTGGACAGGGAGCTGTAAACTGCTTTTATTTCTCCTTTACTATGGCAGAGAACGCGCGCTTTTAGTTGCTGTGCAGTTCCTGTTTGCCGGTCACGTGATCTTCCTCTCCTCCAACTCGGAGCGGAGTGCCGTCACTTAGTTTCTGTCCTGTGTCGGCTGTTGTGGCAGATGTAAAGTGAAGTTGCTAGCAGTCCCCGTGCTTCCAACGAATTGGGATTCCTCTGAATTGTGGTAGGGCACCTCAGATGCTTGAGAGAATAAAGAGCCTCTTCTTAAAGTGACAGTAATCTTTATTTTAAAAATTTAAATTACTCTTTTAATTTTGGGGTATTTTTTTATTTTTGCAGCTATGGGCATGGATGAAGAAGCTGTTTCTTTTGTTAAATGTCTATTATGTTTAGAGGCCCAAATTGTTTTGCCTATGTAATTTTGTGCTACATGTTTAGCTAGAACGCTAGAATGTAAAGATAAATTATTGCCCTCTGAGCCTATTGTCTCCCAGGATAATGCTGTTCAGGTTATGCTGCAGCTTTCTCCTCAAACGTCCCAAGCCTCATTGGCATCACATACAGTGCTCTGCGGTTCCTCTCAGCCTCCTGGAGCCGTATATTTGCCTGTAGATTTTGCTGCACAGATATCTTCTGCTGTATCTGCGGCTTTATCTGCTTTTGCCATGTTGGGGAAGCGCAAGAGGAAATCTAAATATTTTTCTAATAGTAAGGTGTCTGTCACCTCTACTGCTGTGAAGGTTGACCTGCATCCTAAGTCTGATGAAGAGGATACCTCGGTAGCTTCTGAGGGTGAAATCTCAGATTCGGACAGTATAATTTTTTTATCTGACTCTGAAGAGGTATCCTTCAGATTTAAGCTTGAACACCTCTGTGTACTGTTAAAGGAGATACTGGCTACTTTGGACGACTCTGATTCTTCTGTCTCTGTCAACCCGAAGAAATCTAGCAAACTTAACAAATACTATGATATTCCTTCCTCTGTGGAAGTGTTTCCTGTTCCAGACCGTGTGTCGGAGATCATTGCACAAAAGTGGGATAAGCCAGGGATACCCTTCTCCCCGTCTCCTGTTTTTATAAAGATGTTTCCTGTTGCTGACTCAAGATTCATGGCACACAGTGCCTAAAGTAGAAGGGACTATTTCTACTCTGGCTAAGAGAACTATGATTCCCATTGAGGACAGCTGTTCCTTTAAGGATCCCATGGACAAAAAGTTGGAGGCTTATTTAAAGAAAATGTTTGTATGTTCATCAGGGTCTACAATGGCAACCTGCAGGCAACCTGCAGTCTGTATTGCCACAGTGTCAAGTGCAGCATCTTATTGGTGGGGTTCCGTCCTTCAAGATGGAGACCATTCGCTCCATTCTTCGTTTAGTCCAAGAGGGTCAGTCCATGACACCATAGACCTGAAGGACACGTATCTATATGTTCCCATCCACAGGGATCATCACAACTTCCTGAGATTCGCTTTCCTTGACAATAACTTTAAGTTTGTAGCTCTTCCATTTGGCCTTGCCACAGCTCCCAGAATTTTTTCAAAAGTTCTGGGGGCTCTCTTGGCAGTTGTCAGGTCTCAGGGAATCGCGGTGGCACCCTATCTGGATGACATCTTGGTTCAGGTGCCATATTTTCAACTAGCAAAATCTCATATGGAGATCTTGTTGTCTTTTCTTCGTTCCCACGGATGGAAAGTGAATTTGGAAAAGAGTTCCCTTGTTCCAGTTACAAGGGTAATTTTCTTAGGGACCATTATAGATTCCCTATCTATTAAGATCTTTCTGACAGAGGTCAGAAAAGCAAAAATTATGTCTTCTTGCCTCTCTCTTCTGTCTACTGTCCGACCGTCAGTAGCTCAATGCATGGAGGTAATTGGTATGATGGTCGCCTCCATGAACATCGTTCCGTTTGCTCAATTCCATTTGAGAGCCCTGCAACTATGCATGCTCAGACAATGCAACAGAAACCATTCAGATCTGTCCCAGAGGATAGATCTGGACCAGTTGACAATACTCTTTTTTGTGGTTGATTTCTCAGGGAACATGTTTCGAGAGACCCTCCTGGGTGATTGTGACCATGGACTCCAGCCTGCTAGGCTGGGGAGCAGTCTGGGACTCGCTAAAGGCTCAGGGTCTATGGAATCGAGAGGAGTCTTCTCTTCCAGTAAATATCTTGGAGTTGAGAGCGATCTTCAATGCTCTAGTGGCCTGGCCTCAAATGTCTTTAGCCCCCGGTTTATCAGATTCCTGTTGGACAACATCATCTCAGTGGCCTACATCAATGACCAGGGAGGAACTCAAAGTTCCTTGGCCATGAAGGAGGTGACTCAGATTATTCAGTGGGCAGAGACTCACAATTGTCTCCTTTCTGCCATCCATATTCCAGGAGTGGACAACTGGGAGGCGGATTTTCTGAGCAGACAGACCTTTCATCCCGGGGAGTGGGCTCTCCATCCGGAGGTGTTCTCCAGGTTAACCGGTTTCGTCATTTGTGACGTATTTACAGAGGACCTGCAGGCGGGGGGTGCCGATCCGGCTTTGAAGAAGTAAAAGGTGCATTGTAAACTTTCATCAATGAAAGTGCCCCTGTTTTTAATAGTATATTTTAAAACCGTGCACTAATTGATGAAAGTTTACATTCACTTTAATGGAATATTGGCATATAGATCTCGATATCTAGACACGCACATATATATATACAGTATATATATATATATATATATATATATACACAGTATATATATATATATATATATATATATATATATATATGTAGGATTAAGTAAAATGTGTCTCCTCAGTAATCTGAGTTGACACAAGTGTTACTCTGTAGTGGGCGCTGGTCAGAGAGGTTATAGGAGATAATGGCTGCTATATAAGACAAATACTGGGAGGGTTGTAAAGCCCTAGACAGTAAGAGTAAATATGTATTCGAAAAGGTGGATACAGCGCCTATATGTCCAGTATACTGTAGAGGTATGTAAGGCGTATGTATTATAACAAAAAAGAGAAAAGTAAAAAGTACATCAATGTAAAGTATACAATACTAAAAGAAAATAAAAATTAAACAATATCAAATATTATAATAAAAAATATATATAAACATACAACAAATAAATAATGAATGAGAGCCCAGCTAAAGATAGCATATAAAATATATGAACTTAAAAATAGTGTTCATAGAGGTCCTGGAGATGATATAATTCGTAATAAATCTCCAGGTGTAGTAATTATGTAGGTTATAGTTGGTATATACTACCCTTACCAGATATTACCTCAATCGAAATGAGGTAAGTATGCCGCACTGGGGGTAGATATAGATGATTGGATTTCCTCCTTGTATTCTGCTATGGTGCCTCTTGTGATGTTCGTTAACCTCTTGGAGTATGCAGGGATAAGTTTCTGAAGGTGAGTTGATCCCTTGTACTTCCTATGGGTTGATGGTTGGCCTCTTGGAGTGCTCTTTCTGTTCTGGTATTGACTTTTACCCTTAGCGTGACCTCGGTCTGATGAAATCCTCTTGTGCGTCTCAGTCTGGAACTCCGTAGCTCCGTAGTAGTGTAGTTCCTTGCTCCAACTCTGCTCAGCTGGTCTCCACGCTGACACGCTGCTCGACTCCTCCTCCGGTCGTGACGTCACCCGGCTGGGCAGTCCAGTGTCGCTGTGAACATTGAAGTAGGATTGGAGTCCCAGTACTCCAAGTAAAATAATAACAAATAGATCCAAGAATGTGTTCCAGCAGACAAGAGAGTTGTAGAAAAATAAAAATATACTTTATTTGGATAAATTAAAAGCGAAAAAATAGGCAGACTCCAATGAACATGGGGAGTGAGAAAGGTCTGACCGGTTTCAGCCTAACAGGCTGTAGTCATAGACATCCTATGACTACAGCCTGTTAGGCTGAAACCGGTCAGACCTTTCTCACTCCCCATGTTCATTGGAGTCTGCCTATTTTTTCGCTTTTAATTTATCCAAATAAAGTATATTTTTATTTTTCTACAACTCTCTTGTCTGCTGGAACACATTCTTGGATCTATTTGTTATTATTTTACTTGGAGTACTGGGACTCCAATCCTACTTCAATGTTCACAGCGACACTGGACTGCCCAGCCGGGTGACGTCACGACCGGAGGAGGAGTCGAGCAGCGTGTCAGCGTGGAGACCAGCTGAGCAGAGTTGGAGCAAGGAACTACACTACTACGGAGCTACGGAGTTCCAGACTGAGACGCACAAGAGGATTTCATCAGACGGAGGTCACGCTAAGGGTAAAAGTCAATACCAGAACAGAAAGAGCACTCCAAGAGGCCAACCATCAACCCATAGGAAGTACAAGGGATCAACTCACCTTCAGAAACTTATCCCTGCATACTCCAAGAGGTTAACGAACATCACAAGAGGCACCATAGCAGAATACAAGGAGGAAATCCAATCATCTATATCTACCCCCAGTGCGGCATACTTACCTCATTTCGATTGAGGTAATATCTGGTAAGGGTAGTATATACCAACTATAACCTACATAATTACTACACCTGGAGATTTATTACGAATTATATCATCTCCAGGACCTCTATGAACACTATTTTTAAGTTCATATATTTTATATGCTATCTTTAGCTGGACTCTCATTCATTATTTATTTGTTGTATGTTTATATATATTTTTTATTATAATATTTGATATTGTTTAATTTTTATTTTCTTTTAGTATTGTATACTTTACATTGATGTACTTTTTACTTTTCTCTTTTTTGTTATAATACATACGCCTTACATACCTCTACAGTATACTGGACATATAGGCGCTGTATCCACCTTTTCGAATACATATATATATATATATACACAGTATATATATATATATATATATATATATATATAAATATATTAATTCATATACATATCTCGCAAAAAATAGCTATACCATTCCAAATATCATCAAATATATAGAGAAATATTTATTTAGAAATAAATAGAACATATTCCGTTGCGAAAAATATGAAATATTCGCATTTTCATGTACACTTTTAAGGAGAATACGTCATGGGCTTTGTGCAACATATTAGGGTTTTTGTGATTTTTTTTTCTTCTATTTGTCTTCTCCACTTCTATAGGGAATACCTTAACGCGCACACAATATCGTGGTTTGCATTACGCGGCTTAACACGCACGAAAAATAAGTTTATTTCGCAACTAGTAATACCTGCGCAATCCCAAATGAGAAAAGGCCATAAAACCCATTGGCCTAGATTTGGAGTTTTGCGTTAGAAGGGGTGCGTTAGCTACGCATGCTTTTTTCTGGCCGCACCTTTTAAATACCTCTGGTATTGAGAGTTCACAGAAGGGCTGCGTTAGGCTCCAAAAAAGGAGCGTAGAGCATATTTACCGCAACTTCAACTTTCGATACCAGCGGTGCTTACGGACGCGGCCAGCTTCAAAAACGTGCTCGTGCACGATTCCCCCATAGGAAACAATGGGGCTGTTTGAGCTGAAAAAAAACCTAACACCTGCAAAAAAGCCGCGTTCAGCTCCTAACGCAGCCCCATTGTTTTCTATGGGGAAACACTTCCTACGTCTGCACCTAACACTCTAACATGTACCCCGAGTCTAAACACCCCTAACCTTACACTTATTAACCCCTAATCTGCCACCCCCACTATCGCTGACACCTGCATATTTTTTTAACCCCTAATCTGCCGCTCCGTAAACCGCCGCTACTTACATTATCCCTATGTACCCCTAATCTGCTGCCCCTAACACCGCCGACCCCTATATTATATTTATTAACCCCTAATCTGCTGCCCCCAACTTCGCCTCCACCTAACTACACTTATTAACCCCTAATCTGCCGACCGGACCTGAGCGCTACTATAATAAATGTATTAACCCCTAATCCGCCTCACTCCCGCCTCAATAACCCTATAAGAAATAGTATTAACCCCTAATCTGCCCTCCCTAACATTGCCGACACCTAACTTCAAGTATTAACCCCTAATCTGCCGATCGGAGCTCACTGCTACTCTAATAAATTTTTTAACCCCTAAAGCTAAGTCTAACCCTAACACTAACACCCCCCTAAATTAAATATAATTTAAATCTAACGAAATAAATTAACTCTTATTATATAAATTATTCCTATTTAAAGCTAAATACTTACCTGTAAAATAAACCCTAATATAGCTACAATATAAATAATTATTATATTGTAGCTATTTTAGGATTAATATTTATTTTACAGGTAACTTTGTATTTATTTTAACCAGGTACAATAGCTATTAAATAGTTAAGAACTATTTAATAGCTAAAATAGTTAAAATAATTACAAAATTACCTGTAAAATAAATCCTAACCTAAGTTACAATTAAACCTAACACTACACTATCAATAAATTAATTAAATAAAATACCTACAATTATCTACAATTAAACCTAACACTACACTATCAATAAATTAATTAAATACAATATCTACAAATAAATACAATGAAATAAACTAACTAAAGTACAAAAAATAAAAAAATATTTACAAACATTAGAAAAATATTACAACAATTTTAAACTAATTACACCTACTCTAAGCCCCCTAATAAAATAACAAAGCCCCCCAAAATAAAAAAATACCCTACCCTATTCTAAATTAAAAAAATTCAAAGCTCTTTTACCTTACCAGCCCTGAACAGGGCCCTTTGCGGGGCATGCCCCAAAGAATTCAGCTCTTTTGCCTGTAAAAAAAAACATACAATTCCCCCCCCCCAACATTACAACCCACCACCCACATACCCCTAATCTAACCCAAACCCCCCTTAAATAAACCTAACACTAAGCCCCTGAAGATCTTCCTACCTTGTCTTCACCATGCCAGGTTCACCGATCGGTCCAGAGTCTTGATCCAAGCCCAAGCGGGGGGCTGAAGAGTGACGTCCATCCTCGGGCTGAAGTCTGGATCCAAGCGGCGGCTGAAGAAATCCATCATCGGGCTGAAGTCGGAAGTCCATCATCGGGATGAAGTCTTCTATCAAGCCGCATCTTCAATCTTCTTTCTTCTGGAGCGGAGCCATCTTCTTTCCAACCGACGCGGATCCAACCTCTTCAACCGACGCCTACTCGCCGAATGAAGGTTCCTTTAAGGGACGTCATCCAAGATGGTGTCCCTCGAATTCCGATTGGCTGATAGGATTCTATCAGCCAATCGGAATTAAGGTAGGAAAATTCTGATTGGCTGATGGAATCAGCCAATCAGAATCAAGTTCAATCCGATTGGCTGATCCAATCAGCCAATCAGATTGAGCTCACATTCTATTGGCTGTTCCGATCAGCCAATAGAATGCAAGCTCAATCTGATTGGCTGATCGGATCAGCCAATCGGATTGAACTTGATTCTGATTGGCTGATTCCATCAGCCAATCAGAATTTTCCTACCTTAATTCCGATTGGCTGATAGAATCCTATCAGCCAATCGGAATTCGAGGGACGCCATCTTGGATGACGTACCTTAAAGGAACCTTCATTCGGCGAGTAGGCGTCGGTTGAAGAGGTTGGATCCGCGTCGGTTCGAAAGAAGATGGCTCCGCTCCAGAAGAAAGAAGATTGAAGATGCGGCTTGATAGAAGACTTCATCCAATGATGGACTTCCGACTTCAGCCCGATGATAGATTTCTTCAGCCGCCGCTTGGATCCAGACTTCTGCCCGAGGATGGACGTCACTCTTCAGCCCCCCGCTTGGGCTTGGATCAAGACTCTGGACCGATTGGTGAACCTGGCATGGTGAAGGCAAGGTAGGAAGATCTTCAGGGGCTTAGTGTTAGGTTTATTTAAGGGGGGTTTGGGTTAGATTAGGGGTATGTGGGTGGTGGGTTGTAATGTTGGGGGGGGGTATTGTATGTTTTTTTTTACAGGCAAAAGAGCTGAATTCTTTGGGGCATGCCCCGCAAAGGGCCCTGTTCAGGGCTGGTAAGGTAAAAGAGCTTTGAACTTTTTTAATTTAGAATAGGGTAGGGCATTTTTTTATTTTGGGGGGCTTTGTTATTTTATTAGGGGCTTAGAGTAGGTGTAATTAGTTTAAAATTGTTGTAATATTTTTCTAATGTTTGTAAATATTTTTTTATTTTTTGTAACTTAGTTCTTTTTAATTTTTTGTACTTTAGTTAGTTTATTTCATTGTATTTATTTGTAGATATTGTATTTAATTAATTTATTGATAGTGTAGTGTTAGGTTTAATTGTAGATAATTGTAGGTATTTGATTTAATTAATTTATTGATAGTGTAGTGTTAGGTTTAATTGTAACTTAGGTTAGGATTTATTTTACAGGTGATTTTGTAATTATTTTAACTATTTTAGCTATTAAATAGTTCTTAACTATTTAATAGCTATTGTACCTGGTTAAAATAAATACAAAGTTACCTGTAAAATAAATATTAATCCTAAAATAGCTACAATATAATTATAATTTATATTGTAGCTATATTAGGGTTTATTTTACAGGTAAGTATTTAGCTGTAAATAGGAATAATTTATATAATAAGAGTTAATTTATTTCGTTAGATTTAAATTATATATAACTTAGGGGGGTGTTAGTATTAGGGTTAGACTTAGCTTTAGGGGTTAAAAAATTTATTAGAATAGCGGTGAGCTCCGGTCGGCAGATTAGGGGTCAATGTTTGAAGTTAGGTGTCGGCGATGTTAGGGAGGGCAGATTAGGGGTTAATACTATTTATTATAGGGTTATTGAGGCGGGAGTGAGGCGGATTAGGGGTTAATAACTTTATTATTATAGCGGCGCGGTCCGGTCGGCAGATTAGGGGTTAATAAGTGTAGGCAGGTGGAGGCGACGTTGAGGGGGGCAGATTAGGGGTTAATAAATATAATATAGGGGTCGGCGGTGTTAGGGGCAGCAGATTAGGGGTACATAAGGATAACGTAGGTGGCGGCACTTAGCGGTCGGCAGATTAGGGGTTAATTATTGTAGGTAGCTGGCGGCGACGTTGTGGGGGGCAGGTTAGGGGTTAATAAATATAATATAGGGGTCGGCGGTGTTAGGGGCAGCAGATTAGGGGTACATAAGGATAACGTAGGTGGCGGCACTTAGCGGTTGGCAGATTAGGGGTTAATTATTGTAGGTAGCTGGCGGCGACGTTGTGGGGGGCAGGTTAGGGGTTAATAAATATAATATAGGGGTCGGCGGTGTTAGGGGCAGCAGATTAGGGGTACATAAGGATAACGTAGGTGGCGGTCGGCAGATTAGGGGTTTAAAAAATGTAATAGAGTGGCGGCGATGTGGGGGGACCTCGGTTTAGGGGTACATAGGTAGTTTATGGGTGTTAGTGTACTTTAGAACACAGTAGTTAAGAGCTTTATGAACCGGCGTTAGCCCAGAAAGCTCTTAACTACTGACTTTTTTCTGCGGCTGGAGTTTTGTCGTTAGAGTTCTAACGCTCACTTCAGCCAAGACTCTAAATACCGGCGTTAGAAAGATCCCATTGAAAAGATAGGATACGCAATTGACGTAAGGGGATCTGCGGTATGGAAAAGTCGCGGCTGGAAAGTGAGCGTTAGACCCTTTAATGACTGACTCCAAATACCAGAGGGCATTAAAAAACAGCGTTAGGAGCCTCTAACGCTGGTTTTCACGGCTACCGCCCAACTCTAAATCTAGGCCATTGTGTTTTCGCAACTGATTTTCCAAGTGACTTGTAATCTTGCTAATGGATTTTAAAGGGTTTTTTCATTTGAAGTAATTCCATTAAAACTCAGGATATTACCATTTTAAGTACCTTCATGGCACATACACATCCCCTCTACCTTTCATAGGTAAAAGCAAACAAACTATTATTTTTAGTAAATGTTTCACTGAAACACAAATATCCCATCAAGGCTATTTTTTGGGAATTTAGAGAAGTGTCTATTTTTTTTTGCTAGTGATACAGGTACCAATCCCCAAATCCGGAGTTCAAAAATCCAAACTTATTCCGAAATCCAAAGTTTTTAATTAATATTGTTTAAAAATACTGTACTATCTTTCTGTGGGTACTATGTATATAAAATATTACAAAATATATAAAACTACCTTTAGGATACATGTATAAGATGTATTATGACATGTAAATATAGCCTACATGACATAAGATATTGTTGTTTACACTTGGTCCAATCTCCTCTCCAAACTGTCTCATTTTACAGATGTAAATATTCTGAAATACAACCCTTTTCTTGTCCAAAGCAGTTTGGATAAAGGGTTTTCTACTTGTATATAGTTTTTTCTGAAAATGTTGTCTGTGTGAAAACTAAAGGCGCTGAATAATACATTCTAATCAGTATGAATGCGTTCACAAATGCAACATTTAGCATTGTGGATGTTTAATTTTTTATATTAATTTCAGTTCAATGCCAATCGATTAAAAAAAATAAAGATGCTAAAATAAAAGGAAAACATGAGATAATTAATTCTGTTTTGAAAATTACTGTTTCATATATCTGATTTTATTAATCTTAGCAAATAATCGGCAAGATTACAAGTTTTGCGGTAAAAGGGGTGCTTTGCTAACAAGCCTTTTTTTTCTAACGCTACCTTAAGACAATGCTGGTACAGGGTTGGCTCCAGAACGAATGAAATGGGGGGGCATTTATTTTTCATGAGGGGGCACGCATTTACAAAGCATGTATGAGAGTCAAAATAAGAGCAGACCTACATATTCTGCCACAAAGTGTAGCTTCTGGCTGGCTTATCCCCCACTATTTACATTTGGAGAATATGTGCTAAATCTCTAGGTAAAAGAATGAAGTCTGAATCCTATGCAGTGCACTAAAACAGAACCATTAAACTTGAGACCCCCAGTGCAATAGCTTCTTAAATACAATTCACCCCTTAATCACCATGATCCAAACCCCTTAAACTCATTCTCAAATCTCAATAATGTCCCCTAAACAGCCATGCACCCCAAACCCCCAAATAGAATTACCCCCTTTGTATGCAATAGCAGTGAGGATACTAGGTTTTCAGGTACTGGTAATTTTGTAGATTAGATTTAGCTATACCTGTTTTGCAATAACTAATGGATATCAGGCTACTTAATACAACCTATGTACTGTGAACCTATAAGAATATGATTGTATCTTATATATTTAAGTCTGTAAATGGCTACCGGCTTCTATCAATGCCTCAATTTCACTGTGATCTTAGGCCCGGCCTAAGATCACAGTGCACTTTTGAGGTGTCAATAGAAGCCGGTAGCAATTTATAGACTTATATTTATATGATACAATCATATTCTTATTATGGTCTATTGTTTAAGAAAATGAGTAACTCGCGATAGTTAGGTAAAATTAATAAGGTTAAAGAAAAGTCCAAAAAGTCTCTAACTTCCAATTCCAAATAAGAGGTTAAGACATGGAGCTCTTGCAGATGCGTGATGCGACCTCACAGTTTGGCAGCTAACTCCGGCCCCCAGCATGCAGCATTACATAACAATTCATTATTTTATTTATTATTTTTAAAACATATGATTAAATCAATATTTTTTGAGGGGGCAAAGCATTCTATTTGGGTGGGCATTGACCCCCAATGCCCCCCCTTGAAGCCGACCCTGCGCTGGTATTACAGGTTTTTTTCAAACCAGCGTTAGCCGCAAAAAAGTGAACGTAGAGCAAAATTTAGCTCCACATCTCACCTCAATACCAGCGCTGCTTACGGTAGCGGTAAGCTGGCTAAACGTGCTTGTGCACGATTTCCACACAGGAAACAATGGGGCTGTGCCGGCTGAAAAAAAACATAACAGCTGCAAAAAAGCAGCGTTCAGCTTCTAACGCAGCCCCATTGATTCCTATGGGGAAAGGAATTTTATGTCTACACCTAACACCTTAACATGAACCCCGAGTCTAAACACCCCTAATCTTACACTTATTAACCCCTAATCTGCCGCCCCCATCATCGTCGCCACCTGCATTATATTATTAACCCCTAATCTGCCGCTCCGGACACCACCATAACCTACATTATCCCTATGAACCCCTAATCTGCTGCCCCCAACATCGCCAAACCCTATATTATATTTATTTACCCCTAATCTGCCGCTGCCAATGTCGCCGCAACCTAACTACATTTTCTAACCCCTAATCTGCCGCAGCCAACGTCGCCGTCACTATAATAAAGTTATTAACCCCTAAACTTAAGTCTAACCCTAACAGCCCCCTAACTTAAATATAATTTAAATAAATCTAAATAAAATTAATACAATTAAATAAATTATTCCTATTTCAAACTAAATACTTACCTATAAAATAAACCATAAGATAGCTACAATATAACTAATAGTTACATTGTGGCTAGCTTAGGGTTTATATTTATTTTACAAGCAAGTTTGTATTTATTTTAACTAGGAACACTAGTTATTAAATAGTTATTTACTATTTAATAGCTACCTAGTTAAAATAAGTAAAATTTACCTGTAAAATAAATCATAACCTAAGTTACAATTACACCTAACAATACACTATAATTAAATGAATTACCTAACTACCTACAATTAAATACAATTAAATTAAATAAACTAAAGTACGAAAAACAACAAACATTAAATAACAGAAAATAAAAAAATAATTACAAAATGTTTAAACTAATTACACCTAATCTAATACCCCTAATAAAATAAAAAGCCCCCCAAAATAAAAAAATTCCCTACCCTATACTAAATTACAAATAGCCCTTAAAAGAAGATAGAAGATGACGCCTGGATGAAGACTTCTGCTCGTCTGAAGGTCCTCTTCTGGCCGGATTGGATGAAGACTTCTGCCCCTCTGGAGGTCCACTTGTGCCTGGCTGGGTGAAGACGTCTCAAGGTAGGGAGATCTTCAAGGGGGTAGTGTTAGGTTTTATTAAGGGGGGATTGTGTGGGTTTTAGAGTAGGGTTGGTTGTGTGGGTGGTGGGTTTTAATGTTGGGGGGGGGTATTGTATTTTTTTTTCCAGGTAAAAGAGCTGATTACTTAGGGGCAATGCCCCGCAAAAGGCCCTTTTCAGGGCTATTTGTAATTTAGTATATGGTAGGGATTTTTTTTTTTTTTTTTAATTTTTTTATTTTATTACTGGGATTAGATTAGGTGTAATTAGTTTAAAAAATTTGTATTTTTTTTATTTTCTGAAATTTAGTGTTTGTTGTTTTTCGTACTTTAGTTTATTTAATTTAATTGTATTTAATTGTAGGTAGTTTAGGTAATTAATTTAATGATAGTGTAGTGTTAGGTGTAATTGTAACTTAGGTTAGGATTTATTTTATAGGTAAATTTGAACCTAGTTAAAATAAATACAAACTTGCCTGTAAAATAAATATAAACCCTAAGCTAGATACAATGTAACTATTAGTTATATTGTAGCTAGCTTAGGGTTTATTTTATAGGTAAGTATTTACTTTTAAATATGAATAATTTATTTAATTGTAGTAATTTTATTTCGTTTTAATTAAATTATATTTAAGTTGGGGGGGTTAGACTTAGGGTTAGACTTAGGTTTAGGGGTTAATAAATTTAATATAGTTGCGGCGACGTTGGGGGCGGCAGCTAAGGGGTTAATAAATGTAGATAGGTGTCGGCGATGTTAGGGATGGCAGATTAGGGGTTAATAAAATTTAACTAGTGTTTGCGAGGCGGTAGTACGGCGGTTTAGGGGTTAATATATTTATTAAAGTGGCGGCAATGTCCGGTCGGCAGATTAGGGGTTAAATAATTTATTTAAGTGTTTCCAATGTGGGGGGGGGCTTGGTTTAGGGGTTAATAGGTAGTTTATGGGTGTTAGTGTACTTTTTAGCACTTTAGTTAAGAGTTTTATGTTACGGCGTTAGCCCATAAAACTCTTAACTACTGACTTTTAAATGTGGTAGGAGTCTTGACAGGAGAGGGTGTACCGCTCACTTCTTCCAAGACTCGTAATACCAGCGTTAGGCAAGTCCAATTAAAAAGATAGGATACGCAATTGACGTAAGGGGATTTGCGGTAAGCTCAAGTTGCGGAAGAAAAGTGAGCGGTACACCTGTACCTGTCAGACTCGTAATACCAGCGGGTGTTAAAAAGCAGCGTTGGGACCTCTCAACGCTGCTTTTTAAGGCTAACACAAGACTCGTAATCTAGCCGAATATTAATTCATGATCTTGTCAAATAATAATTTTGATTATTTCTATAAGTGACTATTAAAAATAGATAAACATGATTGCAATAATAAACGAACAATATTTACTTTGCCTATACATTTCATAATTTAAATGTGTGATTTGAACATTTTTTTTAAACTTTTTATTAAATAAAAAAAAAGTTTGGTTTATTTAAACCATACAGCGCGGGTCAAGGTAAATGGTCTTCTTTCGGATAGTTTCTCTATCCGAAAAGGCACGAAGCAAAGCTGCCCCCTCTCTCCAATCCTATTTGCCATCACCATTGAGGCTTTAGCCCAAAAAATTTGGACCAATAAACAAATATCAAGGATTAACGCTAAAACCTGTGAACATAAATCAGCACTATACCCGTATGATATTCTGCTCACACTAACAAATATTGATGTATCATTAGACAAAACACTAGCCATTTTCAGATCCTACGGAGAAGTCTCAAATTTCCACCTCAATCTGTCAAAGTCCGAGCTACTAAATATTACATATAATACCAAGACACTTGCTAGGGAATTGCAAAATTGCCCCCTAAGAATACAGCAATCCAAAATGAAATATTTAGGAATGTATCTGTCCCCAGATCCGCAGGAGGTATTCCAAGCCAACTAAAAACACTAGAAAATAATCTCATTGCTGACCTCTCTAGCTGGAAATACAAAATGATCTCCTGGGTGGGCCGGATTAATATAATAAAAATTAATGTGTTGCCCAGATTACTGTACTTGCTGTAGACTACACCCATACCTTAACCAGCAAGCTACCTACACAAGATACGGAGCATCATAGAACAATATATATGGGGAGACATCAGACCAAGAATTGCCAAAAAAACACTCTACTTACCTAAGGACAGGGGGGTCTTCGTGTTCCTAATATACATATTTATAAACAGGCTATCACATTACACAGACTTCTAGATTGGTGCTATAATGATTACAACAAGAAATGGGTGCAATTGGACTGTGACATACTAGGCACAAGAAATGCCGGCACAACGGCATGGCTGCTAGGGAAAAACAGACCAAAAGCAACCTTATCCTACCCACTACTATCAGACTTCTACACCAACTGGGACAGGATCCTTAACACCTCAACAAACATATCCTCACATTTCTCTCCATTGACACCTATTTATCACAACCCCTCAGTCCCATGGAATCAGAAGGGGAAAAGTCCAGATCAGAAAACACCTTTTAGGGAGTGGACAATCTGAGTATTGACTGAAGGGAACAGGCTTAAACCCCTAGTAGAAATTAAAGACAAATGCTGGTATTTAGAGTCGTGTAGGTAAGGGTCTAACGCTCACTTTGCAGCCGCGACTTTTCCATACTGCAGATCCCCCTACGCCATTTGCGTATCCTATCTTTTCAATGGGATCTTTCTAACGCCGGTATTTAGAGTCTTGGCTGAAGTGAGCGTTAGAAATCTAACAACAAGACTCCAGCCGCAGAAAAAAGTCAGGAGTTAAGAGCTTTCTGGGCTAACGCCGGTTCATAAAACTCTTAACTACTGTGCTCTACAGTACACTAACACCCATAAACTACCTATGCACCCCTAAACCGAGGTCCCCCCACATCGCCGCCACTCTATTAAATTTTTTTAACCCCTAATCTGCCGACCGCAAACCGCCGCCACCTACGTTATCCCTATGTACCAGCCAATCAGATTCAAGTTCAATCCAATTGGCTGATCCAATCAGCCAATCGGATTGAACTTGAATCTGATTGGCTGATTCCATCAGCCAATCAGAATTTTCCTACCTTAATTCCGATTGGCTGATAGAATCCTATCAGCCAATTGGAATTCGAGGGACGCCATCTTGAATGACGTCCCTTAAAGGAGCCTTCATTCAGTGTTAGGACGTCGGAAGAAGAGGATGGATCCACGCCGGAGGTCTTGAAGATGGAGCCGCTCGTCGTTGGATGGATGAAGATAGAAGATGCCGCTTGGATGAAAATGTTTGCCGGTCCGGATCTCCTCTTCTGCCCGGATAGGATGAAGACTTTGGAGCCTCTTCTGGACTTCTTCTTGCCGGATAGGATGAAGACTTCGGGAGCCTCTGGAGGACCGATCGGTGATACCCGGCGTGGTGAAGATAAGGTAGTAAGATCTTCAGGGGCTTAGTGTTAGGTTTATTTAAGGGGGGTTTGGGTTAGATTAGGGGTATGTGGGTGGTGGGTTGTAATGCTGGGGGGGGGTAGTGTGTTTATTTTTACAGGCAAAAGAGCTGTTTTCTTTGGGGCATGCCCCGCAAAAGTCCCTTTTAAGGGCTGGTAAGGTAAAAGAGCTTTTCAATTTTAATTTTAGAATAGGGTAGGGCATTTTTTTATTTTGGGGGGCTTTGTTATTTTATTAGGGGGCTTAGAGTAGGTGTAATTAGCTTAAAATTGTTGTAATATATTTCTAATGTTTGTAAATATTTTTTTTATTTTTTGTAACTTAGTTCTTTTTTTATTTTTTGTACTTTAGTTAGTTTATTTAATTGTAGATAATTGTAGGTATTTTATTTAATTTATTTATTGATAGTGTAGTGTTAGGTTTAATTGTAGATAATTGTAGGTATTTTATTTAATTTATTTATTGATAGTGTAGGTGTATTTGTAACTTAGGTTAGGATTTATTTTACAGGTAATTTTTTAATTATTTTAACTAGGTAGCTATTAAATAGTTATTAACTATTTAATAGCTATTGTACCTAGTTAAAATAAATACAAAGTTGCCTGTAAAATAAATATAAATCCTAAAATAGCTACAATATAATTATTCGTTATATATTGTAGCTATATTAGGGTTTATTTTACAGGTAAGTATTTAGCTTTAAATAGGATTAATTTATTTAATAAGAGCTAATTTATTTCGTTAGATAAAAATTATATTTAACTTAGGGGGGTGTTAGGGTTAGTGTTAGACTTAGCTTTAGGAGTTAATAAATTTAATAGAGTATCGGTGCGGTCCGGTCGGCAGATTAGGGGTTAATACTTGAAGTTAGGTGTCGGTGATGTTAGGGAGGGCAGATTAGGGGTTAATACTATTTATTATAGGGTTAGTGAGGCGGGAGGGAGCCGGATTAGGGGTTAATACATTTATTATAGTAGCGGTGAGGTCCGGTCGGCAGATTAGGGGTTAATTATTGTAGGTAGCTGGCGGCGACATTGTGGGGGGCAGATTAGGGGTTAATAAATATAATATAGGGGTTGGCGGTGTTAGGGGCAGCAGATTAGGGGTTTCCTATGGGGAAATCGTGCACGAGCACGTTTTTGAAGCTGGCCGCGTCCGTAAGCATCGCTGGTATTTAGAGTTGCAGTGGCGGTAAATTATGCTCTACGCTCCCTTTTTGGAGCCTAACGCAGCCCTTCTGTGAACTCGAAATACCAGCAGTATTTAAAAGGTGAGGGAAAAAAAGCATGCGTAGCTAACGCACCCCTTTGGCCGCAGAACTCTAAATCTAGGTGATAAATTGTGTATGCGCAGGTAATATCACTTGAAATGGGCAAAAATATGTTTTACAAAGGTCCAATGTATTAAACGAAGTACAAATATCTTTTAAAAGCTGCCTGGTGTTTTCTGAGAGATTGGAAAACCAGTATTGAATTGTGCTGGGTATTATCGAGTTTTTTTTTCTTTTGCTAAATGCATTTGAAAAGCATCAGATATATGGATAATTGTGGAGTGTTCAAATTAATTAAACCCCACAGAAATCAATGTGATGTACGAGTGAATTCTGATCATAAAGGACTTTAAAATTATAAAAAAATTATCCTTTAAACCTTTCATAATGTTTGATTATTTATGCGGCGGTAAACAAATTCTAGACATCTTAGGAGCACTAAAAAAAATTACATTAAAAATATGCATAACATCAATGTATGTGGCAGATGTTTTTGTGCATAAACTTGTTAATTTTTTATATTTAATATTAAGGTACATAGTTGTACAGAACAAAATGGTTTTTGACATAAGTGATATGAAAATTAATGTTGCATTTTAATTGAATTTGAATTCTAACAATTCTGCACATATCTCTTGATATCTTTTGCAGTTATTTCCTTGTTTGTTATCTATTTGTATACATTCCTCTCTGGGGAATTGTTGTACCTTGAGAACCTTTTAATTAAGTTTTTTTATTTATTCTTTTTGACACATTAATGATCTGGATGTTTGAAATCAGCAGGGATTCGTTAATTATCTAACTTATAGACCGTACCTTTTAGAAACAACAAAATTCAAGCTAATATCATAAATGTCATCAATCACCAAAGTGGCTACCACCTGGTGTCTGAGGATAAAATAAGCCCACGCCAGCCAGTAATTATTTTTACCTTAAATTTCAACCAGAGAAAGACAAATAAATGCAGTAATAACATAAAGGTTGGATTTTTATGTTACTTAACTTGATTATTTTGCTCTGTGGTTAAAGACTACAAGTAATGCTTTATTGAGCAGAATAAAATAATGTAGTAAAATGTATTAGCAAGAATTTGTTGCGTGTTCGTAGATGTGTTCAGGGAGGAATCTGCGCCATTAAAAGGATATGATAACCAAAATGTTTCTTTTATGATCCAGATAGATAGATATGATTTTAAACAACTTTCTATATTACTTCTATTAATACATTTTTCTTTGTTCTTTTGGAATCATTTGTTGAAAAGCAGGGACGTATGCTTAAATGCTGGTCCGTTTCTAGATCACTATATGGCAGAAGTTTTGCAAGAATATTATCTATTTGCAATGTTATCTATTTCCAACACTATTTCCTGTCATGTAGTGCTCTAGGTGCCTATCTAGGTATCTCTACAAAACAGAATATCATGGGAATTAAGCAAATTTGATAATAGAAGTAACTTGGGAACTTTTTTTGAAATGGTATGCTCTGTCTAAATAACAAAACAAATATCCCTTTAATCCCTTAGATGCTGAGCCTTTTCACACCCTGTGCTGAGCTGTTTTTGAGTTTTTAGACTCTCACACTAATGCTCAAATATTATATATATATATATATATATATATATATATATATATATATATATATATATATATATATATATGTATATATATATATATATATATATATATATATATATATAATTCAGCAAAGCCAAAAGATGCAAACTATACTATTCGTATATGTATACAACAAAATTATGTGAAAAATTAATAACTTTTTTAAAATTTTAAAAAAGGTTGAAACAAGAGAGTGTGATTCTTGTTTCTAAATTCTATAGGCTTATCTTTTGTAGTTCCATAATTGTATTGGTTAACCTGTCTAAAATAAGCAGAAATTGATAACATTTCCCTGTGGATTTTTATAGAAATAAACAATTAAAAATCAAATGGAAAAACATATACATTTTTGTTATATTTTAGTGTATTGCACTACATGCATAAAATGAATAGATATAAAACATTTTTGCTGTGTCCTGTAGCAAGGGGCCTATCCTAATCCAGATAAGGGCTTTTGGAGGCCTCATGCACTGTTTAAATTATTTTAGGGGCTCCCCTGCACACCTATACACTTTTTGACTCCGTATATTTGTAAACTAGGGAAAAATCGGCACCTCAGTGATTACTTGACTATAGTGCCCTAAATAGTACCCACATTTTAAGAAGGGTTTCTCCTCTTTAAAACAAAGGGGATTTGGGGGGTATTTAATTACTTTGATCTGTAGATAAGGGCTTATTTGGGCTCTACTCAAATAAATGAGTTTTATTTTGGCCACATAATCACTATTATTACGGAGATCACCTGACATTAAACCTTTAAAAACTGCATATATATGAAAGATGGTCTTGTGATCTCGTAATACAGGCACCTTAGATCCCCTCCTACAAAAAATGTTCTTTTATTTTTAAGAAATTGTGTTTATTTTTCCCCTGAAGACATACACAGTTTGAAAAAGCATGTGATTGCATTTCAAACAGAGGGTCTTGGAAGTTTGTAGTAGTTAAAGGGCTACTAAAGTCAAAATTAAAGTTTCATGATTCAGATAAAGCGTGTAATTGAAGAAAAAAATCCATATACTTCCATTATTATTATTTATGATGGCTGTCACATGACGCAGGGGAAGGGAAAATTCATTTACTTTGTAATTTGCAAGAAAAAATATACTACTCATTCAAAATTCAAGTGCTACTGCATTGTCATTTGATTGTGTATTTGTAAGTTATTCAATTCTACCTTATTTAGTGAGCCTTTAAGGAAGCTGAGATTGGGGGGTTTATAGGCACCCCCATCCTTTCCCTGTTACTGTGTCCCAGCCACTACCAGGTTTCTGGGTATTAGTGATGTCATCTATCTATCTATTAATCATCTACTGTATTTATCTATCTATCTATCTACCTGTCATCTACCATATCTATCATCTATCTATCTATCTATCTATCTATCTATCTATCTATCTATCTATCTATCTATCTATCTATCTATCTATCTATCTATCTATCTATCATCTGCTGTATCTAATTATCTATCTAGCTATCTGGTCTATCAGTTGTTAGTTTATTGCTTCCCCTTTGTCTTTCAACTGTGTTAACAATTATCAGTTTTCTCTAAACATAGAGACATAAAATATACAGTCAGTTTATCAGTGGAGCGAAAGAGTTTGCGCCCAAGCGATAAGGGATTTATTGCGGGGGGTTGCGCTTGTCAGGCTTGCTGCTGGTATTACAAGTTGAAATTAAACACGATCGCTTGAGCGCTATTGCGACTTATGCTAGAATGATTACTGTGACTTCTGGTCAACTGTTTTGCGAAACATAAAAGTTGCACAAAACAAATCAACAATACATTACAAAATATAGTTACACTCATAATAACACTATCTATAATAAATTATTTAAAAAAAATTGCACACAAAAAGTATAAAGGCTCAAAGATATGAGATCTCAGGTGTTAGAAAAAAAAGTAGGCAAAGGGTTTTAACATATATATACAGATATATATGTATATATATATATATATATATATGTGTGTTTATATATGTTTTTTATGTATTTATATGTGTCTATATGTATTTACAGACATATATACACATATAAAGACATAACTATATATGTACACATATATAAAAGTGCATTGGAGTCCTTTACAGTTAAGTTGATGAAAAGATGTTAAATCATATTTATAATCTGATCAAAAAAGGGGGCGCTAATGAGTGGCTAAATATTCTAACAAATTAGACTTATCAGCAACTCTAGTCTATTGTGTTGATAACATAACTAGTATTATAATACATACAGAATTATAAATACAGAGGATTGTCCCAGAGTAGACAGAATTATTTTTATCATCAAAGTTCACTTCTATGATGTGAATTAAATCCTCATTAGATCCAAGTAAGCATAAGTTGTCTGCCTCCTCCTCACCGACAGATCCGGGTTGACTATAAGAAATAAGGAAGAACAAAGTGGCGCCTCATGCGTAATATCATCAAGTTTGTGTGAAAACAGAATATAGTAAGAACCAAGTGGGTACTCACATATTCGTGGAGCACACCAATGTGCTGGTAAGTGCAGGCTGTAGATTTAACAAGTTTAACAGCTCACCCACAACTAGAGTTGCTCGTGTGCTGCAGTAAAAGGATGAAGCATAGACAAAACAAGCACTATATGTGCAGATCATTCAGAGTACAGTTATATCTACTTTGCAAAGTGCCAAATGGGTACTCACATGCTGGCATAGCACACCAATGTGCTGGTAGAAGCAAGCTGGAAAATTGAAGGAAGGTGTGTCAGCTCACCCCAAAGAAGGGCTTCCCAATAGGCAGTATCCAAATGCAAGGATGTCTTCATGGTTAAGCTCCCATATAATAACCATGAAAGCAGGCAGATAAGGTGTGTCCACTCAGTTATTTTGCATAAAAAGTGGTATTTATTATAAAAATAAATTAAAAACAAAATACAAAATAGTGGAATAGGGATATTTTAATATCCCCCTAAACATGCAACGCGTTTCTCGGCATAACACGCCGTTTCCTCAGGCACATTTTTCACCTTACTGTTACCCCTGCTTTAAATACCTGCTACCTAACACAAATGAGCATGGTCCTCTCTTTAGGGGGGCGTGTTCTCTAATTGATGTGATACACCTGCCTGTCCTGAATTTACCTATGTGATTAGCAAGCATTTAGATTTCTTATGTTACACCATATGTAATATAAAGTACATATATTTCATTGTGCTATCTTGTTATCCAGCAAGATATAAAATCATTACCATTAAAAGGTTATGTGCCAGTTAAATACATTTCATTGTTAAAATATCACTTCATTTTGAATTATTTGGAAACAATCAAATTATCATTACGGCTTATGTTACATTGTATCAACATTCTCGTCAGCTGACTGATATAGTTTATTATCTCACAAAAATTAGCAATAATTTATTTTCCAAATTCAGCCAACCTCTCCTCTAAAGCATCTCGATCTCATATTCAACATCCGAAAATTCTCCCCAAAGGGGACAAAGAACCTGATCGCAACAAATGATCACTAAGTGGATCTAATCATTCTTATTTACCTTTATTGTTAGACAGAACTCTAACCTTTTAAAAAGATCCCTAACCGGCTTGTATAGCCCGATCTTAGCTTTATGTGTATAGTTGGTTAGTTATCCTTCTTCCAAAAAGTCAAAATTATATTTTGTTTGCGGTTGTACCAAATTAAATATGTTTTGATAATAGCCATTCTAAATTGTAGGCACTCTAGATCAGGTGTATTTCGATTCTAGTGCATTTCCGTATTTGGTTTATACCATAATTTAATTGGCCCATGTGTACGCTCGCCAAAATAGGAAGTGAGTCATAACGGCAAGGACCTATCAGATCGAAGGTAACATAGTAACATAGTAGATGAGGTTGAAAAGAGACCAGTTAAGCTTAAATAATCCCACCAAAAGGTGACCTATTTAATACTAGCAATCATATCCATGAATTTTGTTTATAGACAGAAATGTATCCAAATAATTTTTAAATGTATCTAAGGTATTGGCATTCACTACCTCCTTTGGTAATGAGTTCCAAAATTTTATTGCTCTTACAGTGAAAAAACGTTTCCGTTGAAGGAGATTAAATCTCCTTTCCTCCAACCTTAAATTGTGACCTCTGGTCACAAACAATTTTCTTGGAATAAACAGCGCTTCTGCAATCTCTGTATATGGGCCTTGAATATATTTATATAATGTAATCATGTCACCTCTTAAACGCCTTTTTTCTAAAGAAAACAGACCCAGTTTGGCTAGCCTCTCCTCAAAGGTTAAATTCTCCAATCCCCTTATTAGCTTTGTAGCCCTTCTCTGAACTTTTTCTAGTTCTGCAATATCTTTTTTTGTGATCGGTCCCCAGAACTGCACTCCATACTCAAGGTGAGGTCTTACCAGGGCTTTATATAGTGACAGAATTATGCTTTCCTCCCTTGAGTCAATGCCTCTTTTAATACATGCTAGTATCTTATTAGCCTTTGAAGCTGCTGCCCTGCATTGTGCACCCATCTTTAGCTTGTTATCTATTACTACTCCCAAATCCCTTTCCTCCTGTGTTTGGCTAAGTCTTGTCCCATTTAAATAATACGTTGCCTGCTTATTTTTACTTCCAAAATGTAGAACCTTGCATTTTCCCATATTAAATCTCATTTTTAATTTACCTGCCCATACTTCTAATTTTTGCAGGTCCCTTTGTAAAGAAAGTTTATCCTGCTCTGACCTAATGACCTTACTTAACTTAGTATCATCTGCAAAAATAGAAATGTCGCTATTTAATCCTAGCTCCAAGTCATTTATAAAAATATTAAAAAGAATAGGGCCCAGCACTGATCCCTGGGGTACTCCACTGATTACCTTTGTCCAATCTGAGTATGATCCATTTACTACTACTCTTTGCTCCCTATCTTTTATCCAGTTATTTATCCACAAACTAACATTTTCAGCTATTCCCAGTCCCTTAATTTTGTGCATTAATCTCTCATGTGGCACTGTATCAAACGCCTTTGCAAAATCTAAGTATATCACATCAACTGATTCCCCTTTATCTTGCTGCCGCCCACTCAATTCAACTACCAATAGGATGGGCTTTTGTGTGTTTCCTTTCTTGACATTTTCGCATAATCGATTTCTATGGGCTAGTAGCTGACAAGGCTTCGATCATGAATAAAAAATTAAACCCTTTCTGATTTATAAAAATAATCGTCAGTAATAATCGTGGCGATGCTCTGAATGATCTGCACATATAGTGCTTGTTTTGTCTATGCTTCATCCTTTTACTGCAGCACAAGGGCAACTCTAGTTGTGGGTGAGCTGTTACACCTGTTAAATCTACAGCCTGCACCTAGCAGCACATTGGTGTGCTCCACGAATATGTGAGTACCCACTTGGCTTTTACTATATTGTGTTTTCACACAAACTTAATATTACACATGAGGCGCCCCTTTGTTGTTCCTTATTTTCTTTTAAATCATATTTATGCAACATTCATATGTTATAAAGGTTTTAACTATGTATTCAGAGTAAATTAATAATTCACATTGCATTGTTCTGCACATAGCAGAATATGTTCTATATATTTCTAAATATATATGATAATATATATTTGTGTATATATCTATGCCTATTTATAATCCTGCATATATATATATATATATATATATATATATATATATATATATATATATATATATATATATATATATATATATTGTACCAAAATACCATCAGATATATGTAGAAATATGTATTTATGAATAAATTAAAAATATTATGTTATGTAAAGAACATTGGAATGTGAAATAATCATATTTTCATGTAGGGTTAGTGCATTTGAGAATATGCGATCAGGTTTGCGTGAGAGTAGGGTATTAGGTTTTTTTCTCTTTGCTCCTTTGACTTCTGTGGTGGAAGAAGTGAATGTACCCACCATATTCTAGCTTCGGCTCTTTGTGCTTATCGGGTTTCCGCGAGAACAAAAACAGTTTACTTTCAACTTGTAATGTGAGCGCAACCCGACATATATCTCTGAGGACATAAGGCAGTTGTTGACTGGTCATACTTCTTGAGAACTGAGCAGTGTGTTAAGGCAAAAGTTGGTGGTAGATTTTGCAGATGTCCCCTCATTCACATGTTTTAAAAATTTGACTAAAAATGGTTTATTCATGTACGATTGAGTTGAAGTATGACTATTGTTTATAACTGTTTTTGTGAAGCTAAAATTATTGCTGTCATGGCAAGTACATTTTTATCTTGGTACAGTTAAAAACATTTTTTTTCCTGTAACCTATTTTAACCATGCTTTTTAAGTGTGTTGAATCTAGCTTATCTCATATTTAATTTGTTAGAGATCTAATTGTTTATAATAGGGTGTAAGTACAGTTTGTGTAGGAGTATGCCAGAGGGTGGGGTGATTCTTATGAACCTGCAGAGTGTATACTGTTAGGTATATATTGTGTTTTTTTTTAACTATTACTGTTCATTGATAATCTAATTGAATTGGTTAGTAGTTAGCAAGTGGAGAATTATGAAAAAGAGCTTTGCATTTTTAAAGCCATGGCCTGACTTTTCTTTTTGTTAGAATCACTATTATAGATTGGTTTGCCGTTTAATGAATATGGGGTGTGTTGAGGGAGAGAATGGCAGTAATTTTGAAAGATTCTAAACTAGTAGCAGTAGAAGGGACAATCAAAACATAATGCAATAGACAGAGTATTATGTAAGAAATTACATCTAGAACAAATAGGTATATGGAATTATCTCAGCTTAAAAACTGAGGTTGTCTTAAAAATGTTCTCATGCATAATGTTCAGGCCTATGCTTCATAAAAAATGTTTTTTGTAGTCTATAGTTATTCTCTTACAGTTGTATAGAAGAAATGGGAAAAATAGAATCAAAGAACATATACTATAAAGATCTATTGATGATATATATTAACTTCTTTCTTTTTTCTCCACAACAGCTTGTAAATTTTAACTTTCTAACATCAGCTATTTATTTAGAGATTGACATGATTCAGTCAATAATTTATATTAGTGCTTATGTTAATAGTATTTTATGGGGTTTTTTTTTTACATTAAAAGGGTATTTAAATCCCAGTAATGCTTAACTTTTTAAGATGACCAGTTATAGTAATTTTAAGTCATTGAACCTTCAGTGATGCACCCTACCCACCCAGGAATCTCTAGTTAAAAAAATGCTGAAACAATGATCCTGAATCTGAAACATGAGGATATTTCAATCCTATAAGAAAGAAAATATAGTAGGGAAAAAAATCGGTAGAATAAGGAATCCTTTGATTCTTAGTAGCTGGTTTATTAGAACCAAATCTAATTATACAGACAGTCTTTAGTGGCAGCACCCCAAGAGCGGATGCATTTCACACATGCGCTTCCTCAGAGATCAATGGTCACTGACATAGTAGATCTTTAATACACGTTTCTGTCTAATCATAGGTTCATCTACATTTGATTAACATCCGATACCAGCTCTAACGCCTCACTGACATTGTACTCACATAATGTACTAGTCAATCGTGTAGTACCCAGCAATAGGTGGCGGTCCACAGTCAAAACTGTGTTAGCGAGCAAATAACCAATTCATATATACCGAGTAAAACATCAATTTCAAAACAAGTGTAAGATGTCAATGGCAGTTTAGCATGTATATATTGGTATGAGAAACAAAAATGTTATAGAGATACAACACTCATCTACTCTAATGCCGAATCCCAGAAGATACAATTGGTTTAACCTCTAAAAACCAAGATGAAAACAAACTGAAAAAAGGGTGATCTGGGATGGCGCTTAACAAAGGGGAGCTAAGAGTTAAACCGTATAAAGTGCATAGGCTCTGATATTAAATATATATGTATAAAGTGCATAGGCTCTGCTATATGTGTGTGTACACTAGTGATTATTTATAATAAATTTAATAGGCCAATAGCAATAAACTAATCCGATATAAAAATAATCCGATATAAAAATAGCAGGTAATTGAATAGAAAGAGTTAAATTTAAATTAAATAATGTTTTTTACATTCGATAAAAAATATATAATGATGCCGGCATCTAAAAACAAACACAATAAGCTCAATGAGAAATATCAATGTTAAAAAGTGGTACGAATAGATGATCTCATCTAAAGCAAATATCGGAAATAAAGATACATGAAAATTCTAAAACCTGTATCTTCCTGTTAGTATCGCAACATTGTCCAGGGAGTGGTTATTTTGTGCAAACTTGTAGCCAAAAACCCCGGATAACTTGTGTCCTCCTTTCCTCAGTGTTGAAAGTTAATGCAGCGTTCTCTGCAAACGGTGGAGGATACTGTGATCCCCGTATGTACACAGACAGTTCCGGGCTGTAGTGCAAAGGTGTTCCGGTGCAAAAGGTGTTCCGGTGTGAGTGACTCTTTGATAATCCCACAGGGTATGGTGAAGGACCGGAGTTCCAAACAGGATATTGATTAACAGATGGATTAGTATGAGTAGGTCCTGGGACAGGGATTACACATATGGAGCGAGCTCAAACAAGGTTTTAATAGCTGCCCGATGTACCTGTCCTATCTACTTACGTATCCAATCTGTTGCTTACAATAGTACTATTAATCTGGTGCACAGGAGCAATCGGCAAATCTACGCGTTTCAGCCGCCAGGGGCCTTTATCAAGATCTTGCGATACTAACAGCAAGATACAGGTTTTAGAATTTTCATGTATCTTTATTTCCGATATTTGCTTTAGATGAGATCATCTGTTCGTACCACTTTTTAACATTGATATTTCTCATTGAGCTTATTGTGTTTGTGTTTGTTTTTAGATGCCGGCATCATTATATATTTTTTATCGAATGTAATAAACATTATTTAATTTAAATTTAACTCTTTCTATTCAATTACCTGCTATTTTTATATCGGATTATTTTTATATCGGATTAGTTTATTGCTATTGGCCTATTAAATTTATTATAAATAATCACTAGTGTACACACACATATAGCAGAGCCTATGCACTTTATACATATATATTTAATATCAGAGCCTATGCACTTTATACGGTTTAACTCTTAGCTCCCCTTTGTTGAGCGCCATCCCAGATCACCCTTTTTTCATGTATATATTGGTAGTTAAATACAGAATGATTACATTTGTATATAATACATGCAAATGAATATCAGACGAGGAAACATAAATACCTAAAAAACATTTAAGAGAATGAAAATATTGGTAGCCTTATTACAGTTTATATTGAAACATTAGATTTGTATATGTACTTGAGGCTTATTGAGTGTCTATTATGATGTGTTGAGATGTTTGTTGTCCCATGGTTTATGCCTTCACATGTTGAGTACACTGACTCATCCATAGAGTGATAATGACAATGCTTTTGGCATAAAAAATGGGAAATTATGAGTCTATCGTATCGAAACCTGGATTCTACATAATTTGTTCAGAGCATCTTTCCTTACTCTTTAGTGTACAATAAAAATCAAAATGAAATAAAAGTAAAGAAAATATAAGTTTAGATTTTCTGTCCAAAAAAATGATTCTTTCTTAAATGGAGAGTTTATAACTTCAGTACAAATCTCTGTATTTTTGAGGTATCTCTCTTAAAATACACATTTATCTGATGTTGTTGAAAGTCTTTATGTCATCATTCAGTTTAATTCATGTTGACATTCAAGTTACATAATGTGCTCAAAACATAGCAGATCAAATTTGTTTGCAATTCTAATATATTTAGAAGCATTTATTTGTTTTGTTTTTACAATGCTATGCATGCTATACACCTGGTCATTTGTTTTCTGTAGTTTGATGGCATTAGGCTGACAGAATTAAAGGAGCATGGATGTCAAAATGAAGCTTTTATGATTCAGAGGGTACAATAAAAAAAATTCCAATTCACTTCTATTATGAAACTGACTTATTTATCTTGGTATCCTTTGTTAAAGTTTTCAATGAGAGGTCAGGAGCATGCACGTCTTGATCACTATATGGCAGCTGTGTTTGCAACAACATTTCTAACAATGTTACACATATATACTCAATTATTGTTAAAAACTCATAAGCCCATCTTAGTAAAATATAAAAAATAGTTTGGGATCATGTATATAATTTATTAGGTTCAAACAGGGTATAAATCCTGGTGCTATCTCCCCTATGTAGAATAATCATTGGTAATGAGTAATCCTAATTTGGCAATTCAAGGTACCTTCAAAAATGGAGAAAGTAAAAAAAATATGTATATTGCGACATGTATCTTTTGTAGCTCACATTATACCAAAAAGTGTTCTGAGAGGTATTTGTATTATTGTGTAGTGTGGCTTCAAATTTTTTATATATATGTGTGTGTGTGTAATAACAAAAGATACAAAGGGGTACATTTTATAACAAAAGTAACTTTTTAAAAGTAGTTGGAAAGTTGTAAAAACTATTCTTATACAACCCTTATTTACATATTTTCTAGATGTTCACCTTATTTTTCATTGTACAAAGTACCAATGTGTACAACAAATTAATTCAGGTTTCTAATATTGATTAACATGTCTTCCAAAACTTAAAAATAATGTTCATAAATCATGTTTTTTTTTTTTTTTAAATATATATAGGAGGAAGTCCAATCAAGAGAAGAATGGATAGAGTTATCTTCTCAATGAGTCGAACCACAAGTCGAAACAATTCTCCTTCTGTGTTCTCTCTAAGTTAAAGAATGCTCCATTTGGGCACTGGAAAATGATGTGAATGTTCCATTAAATGTATGCACAATTGCTGTGATTTTTATTTTGTTCTGATTTTCCCTCTAATTTCATATATAAAAACAAAATAACAATAAATTAAACGCTGTCCCATTTTTGTTACAGCTCTTTATTATTGTATTTTACACATCCAAACAAAATTTGTTTTGTGGAATAAAAAAATGTTATACTTGTGTTTGTCATATTATATTTATGAGTATGATCTAAGTTTATTAATTTAGTTACATTGAAAATATTTTGCATGTCCACTATGAAAAACAATCAAAATATTTCGTAATTGAGTTGGCATGTCATTAATTTACACTCATTTTTCAAAACAGATTGTAAATGACCATATCTCTTAAATAAAACAGTAAGCAAAATCTAAATAGTTGGTATTTGTGTGTTCTCTCTTCTTACTCTATGTAAAGGGACATTCTTACTGTGTGTGTGAATGTTCTCCCCTTTAAGAATTATCCATTTTATCTGCTGATGTATATTAAATTGCTTACAAATAGTTTATTTTCCTTTATTTTGTCAGCTGATTTTGCCCATTGAGACCACAAAATCTACTAACAATTTCAATACAGCAGGCAAGAAGCAGCATCAGAAAGCAACCTTCCAGTGGAGAGTGAATGGTAGTGATTATACAGTTCATTTGAAATGGTGTTCCTGCCGCTTCTTAGAATGCAATGAATTATTAACAGCTGCTGTCCTGAACATGTTGTCCCTTTAAGATATTTCACTCATCATTGTGGTTCATTTAAAAGGCCATTCTACTTTAAGACATACATGCTAATGTGTGCTTTACTGACCTCAGATAACTATATTATTTCGTAATTATAAAAATAATCAATTTGAAGATACAAAAAAATCTTGATTTACTTAATGTAACACATTCCAGTGAAACCCTATTTCTATAAAGGGTAGGACAGAAAGAAAATCCAGAAAAGCACTATTTTACCCCTATGATTTTTCTGCTTATTGAAGAGAGGTTTGAGTATAGTTAACACATAGGGGGATATCTATCAAGACGTCAACCGCAAATACGCCGGAATACCACAGCGTAATTGTTGCGAGCTTGATCCAACCTAGTTATCAAAGCCTACAGATCGGTAAATGTTGAAATTTGTGACGTAACATACGATCTGCCGGTCTCAATCCGACGCAGATCGATGCTTACGTCATTACAGATGTTCCGAATACACATTTGGCTCTATTTGGCACCTTTTACCAGTTATCACATTTCTAACAGGTACGCTCGCGGCTATTCCGGCCCAGCGTACCTGGTTTTCAATCTGCCAACTTGGAGGCCGCAGATGCCATAGGAATCAATTGGAGTCGGAAAGAACCGAAAGCTCACGTGCGATGCTGCCAGATATCCCATTGATTTCTATGGTTGAAAACAAGTTACGTTTACACCTAACACCCCTAATCTGCCGCCCGACCCTGCCGCAACCTAAATAAATGTATTAACCCCTATTCCACCGCTCCCCGACCCCTGCCGCAACCTAAATAAAAGTATTAACCCCTAAACCTCTGGCCTCACACATCACTACCACTAACTAAACCTACTAGCAATTAAATAAACTAAATTACATATTATAAAAACCTATCCCTACTAAAATTATTTAAATATACTATTAAACCTTATTAAAATTATGAAATTACGAGAAAAAAAAAACCACATTATCAAAAATAAAAAATAATTAGACCTAATCTAATAACCCTATCAAAATAAAAAAAGCCCCCTCAAAATACCCCCCCCAGCCTACAATAAACTACCAATGGCCCTTAAAAGGGCCTTTTGTGGGGCATTGTCCCAAAGAAATCAGCTCTTTTACCTGTAAAAAATATATACAAATACCCCCCAACAGTAAAACCCACCACCCAAACAACCCCCCCCCCAAAAAAACCTATCTAAAATAACCTAAGCTCCCCATTGCCCTGAGAAAGGCATTTGTATGGGCATTGCCCTTAAAAGGGCATTTAGCTCTTTTACATGCCCAGACCCTAATCTAAAAATAAAACACACCCAAAAAAACACTAAATAAACTGAACACTAACCCCCGACGATCCACTTACAGTTATTGAAGTGCCGCTTGAAGGATCCATACAGCTGGCAAGAAGTCTTCATCCAAGTGGCCTCTTCTATCTTCATCCAGCCGGCGAAGTCCTCATCCAGGCGGCAAGAAGTCTTCATCCAGATAGCATCTTTTATCTTCATCCATCCGGCGCGGAGCGGGTCCACTCTGAAGACACCCGTTGCGGAGCATTATCTTCATACGGTCGCCGTAACAGCCAATAGGATTTTAGCAGCTCTAATCCTATTGGTTGATTGAAATCTTTCAGCCAATAGGAATGCAAGGGATGCCATCTTGGATGACGTCACTTGCATTGAAGTTCCAGTTTACGACGGCGACCATATGAAGAGGATGCTCTGCGACGGATGTCTTCAGTATGGACCAGCTCCACGCCGGATGGATGAAGATAGAAGATGCCGGATAGATGAAGACTTCTTGCCACCTGGATGAGAACTTTCCCGGCTGGATGAAGATCGAAAAGCCCGCCTAGATGAAGACTTCTTGCCGGCTGGATGGATCCTTCAAGCGGGACTTCAATAACTGTAAGTGGATCGTTGGGGGTTTGTGTTTATTTAAGGGGTTTTTGGGTGGGTTTTATATTTAGATTAGGGTCTGGGCATGTAAAAGAGCTAAATGCCCTTTTAAGGGCAATGACCACACAAATGCCCTTTTCAGGGCAATGGGGAGCTTAGGTTATTTTAGTTATTTATTTGGGGGGGTTAGTTGGTTGGGTGGTGGGTTTTAATGTTGGGGGGTGTTTGTATTTTTTTTTACAGGTAAAAGAGCTAATTTATTAGGGGAAATACCCCACAAAAGGCTCTTTTAAGGGCCATTGGTAGTTTATTGTAGACTAGGGTTTTTTTATTTTAGGGGGGGGGCTTTTTTATTTTGTTAGGGCTATTAGATTTGGTGTAATTCTTTTTTATTTTTGATAATGTGGTTTTTTATTTTTCGTAATTTAGTGTTTTTTTTGTAACAGTGTATTTTTTGTAATTTAGTCATTTTAATAAGGTTTAATAGTATATTTAAATAATTTTAGTAGGGTTAGGTTTTTATAATATGTAATTTAGTTTATTTAATTGCTAGTTTAATTTAATTGTAGTATAATAGTTAGGGTAGGTTAATTAATAGTTTAAAATTAGTTTAATTTAATTCTACAGGTAAGTTTTAATCTATATTAAGATCGGGATGTTGTAATTTTAATTTAAAGTTAGCGGGTTGTTAGGTTTAGGGGTTAATAGCTTAATTTAGTTTATGGCGATGTAGGGGGCTGACGTTTAGGGGTTAATAGGTTTAGTTAGTGGTAGTGATGCGAGAGGCCAGAGGTTTTGGGTTAATACTTTTATTTAGGTTGTGGCAGGGTTGGGAAGCAGCAGGATAGGGGTTAATACATTTATTTAGGTTGTGGCGGGGTCGGGGAGCGGCGGAATAGGGGTTAATACTTTTATTTAGGTTGCGGCGGGGTCGGGGAGCGGTGGGATAGGGATTAATACAATTATTTAGGTTGTGGCGGGGTCGGGGAGCGGCGGGATAGGGGTTAAACATTTTAGAATAGTTGCAGCGTTTAGTGACAGGGTATAAACAAAGTTTTGAAAAAGCAGAATAAACGCGAGATTGATGACTGTTAGTTAACAACAGTCCAATGCTCATCGCCCCGTACTTGGTGTTCGTCTTTTTGCCAGCTTTTTTCATAACTAAGGAGAGCGTATTGAGATACGCGGCCGCAATGTTAGCCGATGTTAGGTGAGCGTATTGGTGCCGGCGAATGCAGCATAGTTGACAGCTTGATAGATATCCCCCATACTGTTTATCCTGAAGCATTGATTATTTATTGTCATTAGATTTTTAATATTATTATTATCAGTTATTTGTAGAGCGCCAACAGATTCTGCAGCGCTATAAACATAGGCATGGCCTGCAGGTAACATTTATAAGGATTAAATGGATAGAGGGTCCTGCCGAGAGTTGCATTGTTGTAGTCAGTTCTTGGGAAGGTAATCTGCAAACAGCTGGGCTCATAGGCTTACATGCTAAGGGGGTTCAATGAGATAATAGGAAGAGAGAAACTAAGATAAGAAATGTTAGTGTATATTATATGCATCCCTGAACAGTAGAGTCTTTAGGGGGCACTTGGAACTTTCAAAACTAGGGGAGAGTCTTGTGGAGCGAGGCAGAGATTTCCACAAGATATGGGCCAGTCGCAAGAAGTCTTGTAGACAGGAATGTTCATGAGCAGAGGGAAGGTAACAGGAGGGAGAGCATCTGGAGATGAGGTCTGAGATTTAGGGGCATATTTACCAAGCTCCGTATGGAGCTTGATGCCCCGTGTTTCTGGCGAGCTTGCAGGCTCGCCAGAAACAGCAGTTATGAAGCAGCGGTCACAAAGACCGCTGCTCCATAACCTGTCCGCCTGCTCTGAACAGGCGGACAGACATCGCCGGAAATCAACATGATCGAGTATGATCGGGTTGATTGACACCCCCTGCTGGCGGCCTATTGGCCGCGAGTCTGCAGGGGGCGGCGTTGCACCAGCAGCTCTTGTGAGCTGCTGGTGCAATGCTGAATACAGCGAGCATATTGCTCGCCGTATTCAGCGAGGTCTGGCGGGCCTGATCCGCACTGTCGGATCAGGTCCGCCAGACTTTCATAAATAGGGGCCATAGGGAGGAGCAGTTCAGTTGAGGGCCTTGTATGTTAGAGTCAGAATTTTTTGTTTAATTCTGGATGCTAGAGCACTGGGCACTGTATATAAATGTATCTATAGCATTCACTTCCGCAGCCACACTCTAGACCGCCTGTTAACTGCACCACCTATACATAAATATACATATTTAGACATGCATATGTATGTATCTCCATGTTAAAGCCCTTTCCATGCCTTTTTTGTCCTTATAACTTTTTAATGTAATTGTTAATCATTTGTATTAGTTAGTGTTAAAGGGATACTAAACCCACATTTTTTTCTTTCATTATTCAGATAGAGCATGTAATTTTAAGCAACTTTCTAATTTACTCCTATTATCAATTTTTCTTCGTTCTCTTACTATATTTATTTAAAAAGGAGGAATATAAAGCTTAGAAGCTGGACCATATTAAGTTCAGCACCATGGATAGCGCTTGCTTATTGGTGGCTACATTTAGCAAACCAATAACCAAGCATAACCCAGGTTCTGAACCAAAAATGGGCCGGCTTCTAAGCTGTATATTCATGCTTTTTAAATAAAGAAAGCAATCAACAAAGAAAAATTGATAATAGGAGTAAATTCAATAGTTGCTTAAAATTGCATGCTCTATCTGAGGTCTCCCTGGATACTGGATGTTGTCGCCTTCAAAAATACAAAAAGGACACCGAACTTCTCCTAGTGCAGGTTAAACTTTTAACAGAATAAATCCAAGAAAATATACAAAATGGGTACTCACATTCCAGTTTGCACAATGAAATCGTGCAAACAAGGCAGGCTGGATGTTACAGACACCAGCTGTCTGAAAGTGGGTGTGTTTACAAATATATTTCCAATATGCAATTTCAAGAGAATATATATATAGAAAAAACTTATGAAAACAATTAAAACATGAATATAAACAATGTTAAAAAGTATATGAAAAGGGGGCGTGTCCGTGCAGTGTCTTGGAAAAGACGCAATATCTGTAGGCTCCAGCAGAATTGACACTAATCCGCTGATTAACGTGTCTAAACGGCAGGAAAACGACCAAATATCACACAAATACCACAACTTTGGTAGCGGTGGCTTTATAAATACCCTTCTTGCCGTATACTTGACTTTGGAGACTCAGCTCGGAAATTTTACGGCCTAGGGCAGCGGCCCACTGATAGGTAACCACCCCCCCCCCCCCGGGAAGAAACGGGTCATTGGTGCTGCTGGAATATTCTGGCTTACCATTTCTTCACACTCACCCAGCTCTATAAGACCGGAGGGCTGAAGCTTTGTTCTGCTAACAACGGGGAAAAAGTACCACCTTGTTTAGACATTAAGAGCAGCAAACAAAGGTTATCCAATATGGCGGACGAGAACAGCCAGCTACGCCACGAGGCTCTCTTGGCAAGATTTACTGATCGCATGCTACAGTTGATGGCGAGAGCTCCATTTGAATTTCTATCGCAGCGCATAGCAACAGGACAGGAGAGCTCAAGACCTTATGCTGATTCCCCTCAGGAAGATAATCGGACGGGACAGACTACTGCTATTGAACTACCTCCGGCTACACAGAAGCTGCCTGAAGCGGCGAACGCATCGGAAACAGCTCTATCTACAGGAGATCGCAGGGGTGCCACACAGCGCATACTGAGGCCGATCCCTATTCCAGGCTGGAATAATAAAGCGCAACTCGATGAAAAGCCTTGCCAAGCGAAAGTACCCCTAGAATCACCCCTGGTGAGTACAGGACCCTTGGGCCCTCTGGGTTCACCCGCTGGAGCCGCAACACAAAAGATAGTAGTGGAGGGTACAGCATTGCGGTCCCAGCTTAAAGATATTGGACTGGGCTGCACCGGAGAGGAGAAATTACTGAGAGCAACCAGGACAGGATTACTGTGCGGAACCCATCACACAGCCAGAGACATTCCATTGCAACTAAAGGATCGCGGCTACAAGCCGACTCTTTCTCTGGGGACATTAAACATTGCGATAGAGGTACCTGCTCTATTTGCTACAAGAAACGCCACTGGGTTTGTTGTCTCCATGACTCAGTTGAATTGGCCCGGAGGTTGCCGCATGGACACCCACACCACCATTGCCTACTATGGCCAGCTTGATACAGGGGGCTGATAGCATATAAGTACGATCCTCCTATCCAGCTTAATTTCTGTTTCTGGCTATTACCTAGCGGAATAATATTGTGTTAAAGTGTTTAAAAGTATGTTGCTAGGTTCAGGACTTATCCTTTAATTTATAAGAGGATTTATACTGTTTTTAGTTTTACCTTATTAGCCGGTTGATAATGTTTGTATAGTGATTACTTGAGCCTTACATGACACATAGTACTAACGACATAAGAACCTGCTCAGTCTGGGAGATCACCTTGCTTTAACATACAGGGAGCAGGGGTAGATAAAGAGCCCACATACCCAAACCCATACGCTTTACCTGGGGAATGACCTGTTATATAGCATATAGATACGATCCTCCTGTCCAGCTTAGTCGCTGTTTCTGGCTATTGCCAAGCAGAATGATTTGGAGTTGGGGTGTTTAAAAGTATGTCACTAGGTTCAGGACTTATCCTTTAATTTATAAGATGATTTATACTGTTTTTAGTTTTACCGTATTAGCCGGTTGGTAATGTGTGTATAGTGATTATTTGAGCCATACATGAAACACAGTACTAACGACATAAGAACCTGCTCAGTCTGGGAGATCACCTTGCTGTAATATACAGGGAGCAGGGGTAGATAAAGAACCCATATACCCAAACCTAAACGCTGTACCCAGGGATTGACCTGTTATATAGATAGATGAAGGAGAAGGCTGATTAGAGTAAACGCCCTGAAGATGTTTCTTGCCATCATAGTTTCACTGCTATAATTAGATTAATTCATCCTCAAGCCTATCCTGCATTAAGATTGTATATTCACTTAAACTAGGACTCATCAAGCAGAATATATTATTTGTTCACTACCTAGTTTTGGAGCTAATTAGGGAGGATGCAAGATCAGTATTGGATGAGGAGTAGAGTTAATGTTTTAATTGGAATAACAGGACCCTGTGCTTTTCCCCTTCTCTGATCCTTCCATAATACCAAGCTCTTATCACATCCCGGTTATAACTCGTCATACATATTGCATTCTTGGGCATATTCGATGATACTCTACAATGAGACAACTATGACACATATCTGATGAATTTATTGTATGACTGCTTATGAGGTGTTTTTGTCTGGCTCTCTTTATCATTGTTTTAACAAATGATATTTCATTTTTGGACATATATGTTGGTACCCCACGTTAAGAACATCAAAAATATATTTGTTGCATTTGCCGCTTGATGTATATATTTAAACCCCAAAAATTCCCCCCCTCCTTTAGTTATCACTTTCATTTTTATTTATCTGTATCATTATCATACAACCCCTATCCTTATGTTTGTATCACAATAGGGAAGACCCATGAGTGGTCTGCACTGATATTCAAGGGGATGAAAAATGAGGACTACTATTCAGGAGTTACAAGCATGTTTTTGAAATACCACCTTGTCAATGTATTGCTCATTTTTTATAAAACATGTCAATTGTATCATGTATTCCCTCAATAAAAATTGTTATAAAAAAAAAAAAAAGTATATGAAAAAATAAAAATACAATACATACAATCCAAAATTTATATCTAATGCAAGTTTTCATCTTGGCAGCTGATTGATGTGTTTTAATAGAATTCTATTGGCTCATAATGGATCACATGCTTCTTGTTTGCTAAGACATCCAAACAAGTCTTATCGTCTTTTGGTTTTATATTTTTAAAAGCTACAACATCCAGTATCCAGTCTACTGAAATCTGAGGGAGACCTTGCCCCAATCAAAGCCCAGCCTGCGCATATTGCACTTTATTAGTGCACACACCCTTGTGATTAGTCACTTGTTAGTAACTTTGGGGCCTATCTATCAATCTCCGGATAGAGCTTGGGGCCCCGTGATTCTGGCGAGCCTGCAGGCTCGCCAGAAACACCAGTTATGACCGCTGCTCCACAACCTTTCCGCCTGTTTTGAGCAGGCGGACAGACCGCCACAATTCAACCCGATCGAGTACGATCGGGTTGATTGACACCCCCTGCTGGCGGTCGATTGGCCGCAAGTCTGCAGGGGGCGGCGTTGCACCAGCAGCTCTTGTGAGCTGCTGGTGTAATGCTGAGTACGGAGAGCGTATTGCTCTCCATATTCAGCGAGGTCTGGCGGACCTGATCCGCACTGTCGGATCAGGTCCGCCAGACTTTGATAAATAGAGGCTTTTGTATTCACTGAAATTTTTTTTTGGATAAACTGCACTATGAGGCGTTCTTCTTTTTAGATTCTTCATGCAAGTCCAATCCTGCCAAAAGAAGAGCAGACTCAGGAACTTTTAAAACACAACTTTGTTTCTTTACTATAATTTTCATTTTTATTCTTATTCAAGTTTTTATTTTTAATTTTTACAATTATTGATGTTATAACAATTGTATTGTATATACATGATTGCACATAACTGCACATTTTCCCATTATTATCTTTTTGATTCACACATAGAAATACCCAAAATATTTAAAGGAGAACACTCAAATTGAAACCTATGTTTCATACACATCCATTTCATTTTCAGCACCTTTTTTAATAACACAACCAATTATATTTGCGCCCTCTGCAAACCTCCTACTATAGGAATTTGCATTAGACATTTTCCTATTTTGCAGGAGGATGAGGAACATGTATTTTTTTTAAGTTTTAGTCCATAGTTATTTTCACCCTCTGGTTATGACAAAATGAGGGTCTTCTTCCATTGCCATTCTGTAGTAGTCTAGGTTGCTACTTAGTTATACAGAAAACGGTGTAAAGGGGATTACGGAAGCACAAGTGAGATTTGTAATGCTCCATCGTCCAGAACACTTTAAAATATTCCATCCTAGTGATAAGAGCTTCTGTGTTCTGTATAAATGTAAAATATTTCAATAAAAGCTCAATTTCAGATCACAAACTTAAAGGGACAGTCTAGTATAAATTAAATTTTCATTATTCAGATAGGACTTTTAATTTTAATCGACTTTCCAATTTACTTTTATCATCAAATTTGCTTTTTTCTCTTGGTATTCTTAGTTTAAACTAAACATAGGTAGGCTCATATGCTAATTTCTAAGCCTTTGAGTGCTGCCTCTTATCACATGCTTTTTATATCTCTTTTCAACACAAAGAGACAGAAAGTACACGTGGGCCATATAGATAACACTGTGTTCAGGCACAGAAAGTTATTTAAGATCTAGCACAATACAATGCTAAATTTAAGACAATAGATAATAAACAGTCACAGTCATGTGATCAGGGGGCTGGAAGAAGGTTCCTAGATACAAGGTAATCACAGAGGTAAAAAGTATATTAATATAACTGTGTTGTTTGTGCAAAACTGGGGAATGAGTAATAAAGGGATTATCTGTCTTTTAAAACAATAACAATTCTATGGTTGACTGTCCCTTTAAGTAACAGGAAAGACATTTATGGATTTATGAACTCAGACATGATCCGCTGTCTGCATTTATCATTGCACAAGCATTTTGTGTGAAATGCTTGTGCAATGTCACCCCCTGCACATTTGTGGCCAATCAGCTGCTAGCAGGGGGCGTCAATTATCCTAATCGTATCCGATCAGGATGATTGCTATCCGCCACCTCAGCGGTGGCAGATGAGTTCAGGAGCAGTGGTCTTATGACCGCTTCTTCTTAACTTTTGTTTCCGGCGAGCCTGAAGGCTTGCGCGGAAACTGCTGCATTCGCAGCATGATAAATCAGCCCCTTTGACTCTAGATGGCTTGTAAGAGGGTTATATTGTTAAGCTTTTCATTTTATTCTAATTTACTTATGGCTAGATTACAAGTGGAGTACAATTTATCACTCCCGCTTATGCGTTAACTGCGCTAGTCGGAGTCTTTTTGCACACGTTGGGTAGTGCACATATTACAAGTTAAAAGTAAAAAGTTTTCACATGACCACTTATCTGACGCGCGGAAAGAGACAAACCTTGAACATCACAACCACATTAACGTATAAAAGCAAATAAGAACCACATAGAAAATATCACACAATAAAAGCTGCAATATCACATTAGCAGCATCTGGGCCACCACTAGATCAGGCCACTGATCAGGCCCCCCCCCCCCCCATCCTTTGACACGTGTAATTTTTGACCAAGTGAATAAACCGTATATGCACTTTATTCTTAAGTGTCTATTTAAACTTGGAAATGTTGTAAAGGTAGTAACATACAAACACACAGGCACACTCATACACTGAAACACACTCACACATAAGGATTCACATATAGACATGCAAAGAAACACACTCAGACACAGGCAGGCACCCAAACAGACACTCAGCACTTGTTTACATTGACTTGACAAGTAATGAGGTATACGACAGTTTTGTAAAAAAGGAGATTTAGAAAACAAAATATGGAGTTCTGATTATCTTTTTGTAAAGGAAGATGCCAACTAAATGATGACAACAGAATGCAGTGGCTGAAAGGAAGGGCCCTGAACTGCCTAAACAATAATTTAAAGGTTAAATGGTAGATTGGTGACTTCCGGAAAGGTCTCATTAGTCTCAAAATCTGTAGAACAATGTGAATAATCAGTAGTAAATGTCCAAAAAAGGAACAGACAATGGACACACACACACAAACTCAAACTTGCACATACACCCAAGGAAACACCGACAGAGACAGCCTCAGAAAACACACACAGACACACACACACAGAGAGACACCCGCAGAAAACACACAAAGACATACACACACAGAGAGACAACCACATAAAACACAGAAAGACATACATACACACACCCTCACTGAGACATCCACAGAAAACACACAAAGACATACACACACTCTCACAGAGATACCCACAGAAAACACACACTCTCACAGAGACATCCACAGAAAACACAGACATACACACCCACCCTCACAGAGGCATCCAGAGAAAATACACAAAGACAAACATACACACACCCTCACAGAGACAACCATAGAAAAAGCTCAAAGACATATGCACACACCCTCCAGACATCCATAGAAAATGCACAAAGACATACACACTCACCCTCACAGAGAGACCCACTGAAAAAAAAATACATACACACTCATAAAAACACAAACCAAAGCACAAAGACATAAACACAAACACCCACAGAAACACTCACAGGAGGAAACATTTATGCACCTTGCATCCCCTAAACCAACAGTGTGTGACATGCATGATAAAAAAAATTGCAGAAATTAAGAGATCACGTTTTCAAGAATCATATTTGTAAATGTGCAAATAAAAATAATTCTGTGAATTCAAAATTGTACATTAATGATCTGGGTAGATGGCTAGATGAAGAGAAATACTTTTAAAAGGTTGACATATGTTTGTTTGATTTTTTCCCATTTTCCCCAACCAAGAGCACCACTTCAAATATAGTGTACAAATGTTCCCATTTGTCAGCTGTACTTATGGATTTTGAAAATGCTGTACTCTATATGGTCTTGGTGGAACCATAAGCTGTGGTACTCATGCCATTAGATCTGGTTAAATGCAGGATTTAGGCTTGTTGGTATGTATTTCAAAATTAAGTCAGCTGTAGTGTAAACTGAAAATTTTAAGTTAACCTGTCTCATTTCAAACACTGAGCAATCTTAGTCTGAGAGTATAACATGTTATGCAGATGTAAAAATTTTAGATAAAATGCCTCCTTGCATCTGGAAAGTCCTTGCATAAAGGGGCAGTAAACTGGAATGTAATATATATAATGCATATCTGCCAAAAGGGCACCTACCATTTGTGTATTGAGGAGGAAACATTTCTGCATGGTTTTAAATATAGAATTTCTACAACATTGTCAAATAATCATAAATACACTGCTGCTAAAAAAAAAATGTGTTTTTATGGACCCCTGGCCCCACCATACAACTACTACCACACTGAAGTTACAATCTGAAATTACACAAAGAAATAAAAAGTATTTGCTAAGTAAGTCCTACCTCCTCTGCAAATGAAAGTGATCTGCCGTCTGACTCAGGCACACACTGTACAAACAAAGTGCCAAGTCTGTCTCACACTGTGCATAGTGGTTTAGTGAACACTCAGAAATCCTCTCAAATGCTAATACTTTACACCTTGTAATAACATTTCCCATGCTCAATTAGCACTCTGCTGTAGTACCCACTGGTGGCGGCCAAAATGTAAATTTATTTTTTATTTTTTTTAGTTCTTGCCTCATGGGGCCCCCCTGGCCCATTGGGCCCCTGACAGGAGTCACCCCTGTCACCCCCTGATGGTGGCCCTGAGCAGCATAAAGGGGTACAGAGATGTAGAGAACAGGGCCATGTGAAGCCCAAATACTATTAAAACTCTGCTGCAGACAGAGTAAAATAGTCATAAAGTCCCAAATCAGTTTGCAGGCAGAAAAAAAAGAAATTAATTCCAATCCCGTGATATAACAATGATTAGTGAACAGTGTTCACAGCAAAAAAGATTTGTAATCCAAAGTAATTGCTGCACTAGGCAGAACTGTTATTTGTACCTGGTGAATAAGACTCAGGAGCTCCGAGTTTCAAGTTCCCTGAACGAGTGGATATACCACTGAAGAACAGCTCTGGGATCCTACTGGTATGTGCAATGGGAGAAAGCCACCGAGCTCCGCTCCCCTACACTTCCTGGAATCCGCCCTCAGCTGTGTCAAACGTTCTCCAAGGTATGGTTTCTCTCACCGGACACACAGAAAGTAGATCCGGCAACGCGTTTCAGCTCACACTGAGCCTTTGTCAAGCCTGATCTATCCGTTGTCATCCTGCTCCTTAAATACTTGTGTGGAGCCATTAAAGGGACAGGCACTATATGTGCTTAAAGATCTCCATAATCCTGATGTTATTTTCATAATCTTGATGACATTAAATATTTATATCCATTTTTCTGGATTTCATATACCAATATGTTTGAATAAAATAGTCAATCATAATGTTATGTTCAAAAGTTACTAAAAACTCCATACATATGTTGATACTTAGAGGTGTTAGATTAATATATGGACAAGTAACTATTCTATTGTTTGGACACAAATAAAATCAAAGAAATGTAAACATCTATACAAAAATAACACAATGTATTGGTAAATTGATAAGGTGTAATACAATTGTATAAAAGTCTCTCTTAATTAATAATTAATAAATATTTAACAGCATCAATCATAAAATTATAAAATTGTGCAACAAATATTTTATTAAATGACAGCTCATTTATATAAGATCCGTAAAAACTATCTACAAGACACTTAATAATACATAAACAAATTTATCTAAGAAAGCAAGCTAAATCCATTTCTAAGTTAAGTCCACTAGGGGTCAGGGTATCCAGTGTAAAAATCCATTTAGATTCTAATTGTAAAAGGCTTTTCTCATTATCCCCCCCCCCCACCCTTATCTATAAATTTGGCTATTCCTTTGTAGTTAAAAATCTTTAAAATTGCCCCCATTACACATTTTAAAGTGTTTGGGAACAGGTAGGTCTTTATTCCTCTCTTTGTCTGCGTTTTCAATAGATGATATATATTTGCGTATTCTCTCTCTAAGGGGTCTGGTCGATTCACCTACATACTGACTTCCACATTTACACTGTGAGAGGTAAATAACATTTTTATCAGTACACCTGATTAACTCATTTATTCTAAACTGTTTTCCCGTTATAGTAGATGACAAAACAGACGTCTTTCTTGAATGCCTACACAATTTGCAATAATTACAGGGGAATAAGTCTTTTAGATTGTTCTCTAATAGATCTTTATCTGTTTTCTTATTTTCCCTAGATACAGTAGGCGCTAAAATATTCTTTAAATTATTCGTTTTTCTATATACAAAGAATGGACAATCAGAGAGTAGGCCACCTATCATATTATCTTGTTTTAAAATGTGCCAATGTTTATGATTAAATATTTTTTCCAGTACTTTGTGATTTGTATTGTATCTAGTTACAAATGGAACTCTTAGATCGTTAACTACCATTTGTTTTTTTCCCTTTTTGGCTGTAAGAGAGTATTTCTTTCTACCAGAGAGGTTTGTTGTCTTATCTCTTCAATTCTTTCTCCATTATATCCCCTCTCTAGAAATTTATTTTTCAAAATCTCTGATTGTGATAGAAAATCTTCATTCTTACTACAATTCTTCTCTGAGCATTTACCCATTAGGAATATTATCCTTCCATGTATCGTGATGGTAACTGGTTGAATGTATAAAATTGTTACAGTCTACAGGTTTAAAATATGTTCTTTTCCCAAGAACCCATAAACAAATTGGCGTAGCTGGGGCCAAATCTGGTCCCCATAGCAGTGCCACACAAAAAATAATTGTGCGTTAAAATAAAAGTAATACCCTCCATTAAGAATTCTCTCTGTACTGGTCTGATCTCATTATTCTGTAAGAGAAACAAACAAACTGCTTTTAAACCACCCTCATGGTCTATGCATGTGTAAAGTGATGCTACGTCACAACTGATTAGCCACATGTTTTCTTCCAAGGGGATATTTTCGATTCATTTTAAGACTTCTGTAGAGTCTTTTAAGTATGAGTCCAATTGCACTACATATTTTTGTAAATAACTGTCTATATATTGCGACATATTGTATGTAATCGATTCAATCCCTGATACTATCAGTTGCCCTGGGGGGTCCTGGATGGATTTGTTTATTTTCGGGAGAATATAAAAGGCCGGTATTTTGGGAAATTAGGAGAAAGAAATACTCTTTGTCATTTAATACTCCCACTTGTTTATATTTATCAAATAGCATCTTAAGTTCCCATTTATATATCGTTGTTGGATTAATCTTTCTCTTTTTATATGTATTTGTGTCCTCTAGAAGATTATTGCAAATTCTTATATAATGTTCTTTATCTAATATTACTATCCTTCCCCCTTATCCACATTTTTAAAAATGATATCCCTATTATTTTCTAATGGCTAGATTACAAGTTTTGCGGTATGAGTGAAAAAGCAGCGTTAAGGCTCTTTCTTTCATGTAATTAGCAAGAGTCCATGAGCTAGTGACGTATGGGATATACATTCCTACCAGGAGGGGCAAAGTTTCCCAAACCTCAAAATGCCTATAAATACACCCCTCACCACACCCACAATTCAGTTTTACAAACTTTGCCTCCGATGGAGGTGGTGAAGTAAGTTTGTGCTAGATTCTACGTTGATATGCGCTCCGCAGCAAGTTGGAGCCCGGTTTTCCTCTCAGCGTGCAGTGAATGTCAGAGGGATGTGAGGAGAGTATTGCCTATTTGAATGCAGTGATCTCCTTCTACGGGGTCTATTTCATAGGTTCTCTGTTATCGGTCGTAGAGATTCATCTCTTACCTCCCTTTTCAGATCGACGATATACTCTTATATATACCATTACCTCTGCTGATTCTCGTTTCAGTACTGGTTTGGCTTTCTACAAACATGTAGATGAGTGTCCTGGGGTAAGTAAATCTTATTTTCTGTGACACTCCAAGCTATGGTTGGGCACTTTATTTATAAAGTTCTAAATATATGTATTCAAACATTTATTTGCCTTGACTCAGAATGTTCAACTTTCCTTATTTTCAGACAGTCAGTTTCATATTTGGGATAATGCATTTGATTTAATCATTTTTTCTTACCTTCAAAAATTTGACTCTTCCCTGTGGGCTGTTAGGCTCGCGGGGGCTGAAAATGCTTCATTTTATTGCGTCATTCTTGGCGCGGACTTTTTTGGCGCAAAAAAAATCGTTTCCGTTTCCGGCGTCATACGTGTCGCCGGAAGTTGCGTCAATTTTTGACGTTATTTTGCGCCAAAAATGTCGGCGTTCCGGATGTGGCGTCATTTTGGCGCCAAAAAGCATTTAGGCGCCAAATAATGTGGGCGTCTTATTGGCGCGAAAAATATGGGCGTCGCTTTTGTCTCCACATTATTTAAGTCTCATTTTTCATTGCTTCTGGTTGCTAGAAGCTTGTTCTTTGGCATTTTTTCCCATTCCTGAAACTGTCATTTAAGGAATTTGATCAATTTTGCTTTATATATATGTTGTTTTTTCTCTTACATATTGCAAGATGTCTCACGTTGCATCTGAGCCAGAAGATACTACAGGAAAATCGCTGTCTAGTGCTGGATCTACCAAAGCTAAGTGTATCTGCTGTAAACTTTTGGTAGCTATTCCTCCAGCTGTTGTTTGTATTGATTGTCATGACAAACTTGTTAAAGCAGATAATATTTCCTTTAGTAAAGTACCATTGCCTGTTGCAGTTCCTTCAACATCTAAGGTGCAGAATGTTCCTGATAATATAAGAGATTTTGTTTCAGAATCCATAAAGAAGGCTATGTCTGTTATTTCTCCTTCTAGTAAACGTAAAAAATCTTTTAAAACTTCTCTCCCTACAGATGAATTTTTAAATGAACATCATCATTCTGATTCTGATGACTCTTCTGGTTCAGAGGATTCTGTCTTAGAGGTTGATGCTGATAAATTTTCATATTTATTTAAAATGGAATTTATTCGTTCTTTACTTAAAGAAGTACTAATTGCTTTAGAAATAGAGGATTCTGGTCCTCTTGATACTAATTCTAAACGTTTGGATAAGGTATTTAAAGCTCCTGTGGTTATTCCAGAAGTTTTTCCTGTTCCTAATGCTATTTCTGCAGTAATTTCCAAAGAATGGGATAAATTGGGTAATTCATTTACTCCTTCTAAACGTTTTAAGCGATTATATCCTGTGCCGTCTGACAGATTAGAATTTTGGGACAAAATCCCTAAAGTTGATGGGGCTATTTCTACCCTTGCTAAACGTACTACTATTCCTACGTCAGATGGTACTTCGTTTAAGGATCCTTTAGATAGGAAAATTGAATCCTTTCTAAGAAAAGCTTATCTGTGTTCAGGTAATCTTCTTAGGCCTGCTATATCTTTGGCTGATGTTGCTGCAGCTTCAACTTTCTGGTTGGAAACTTTAGCACAACAAGTAACACATCATGATTCTCATGATATTATTATTCTTCTACAGCATGTTAATAATTTTATCTGTGATGCCATTTTTGATATTATCAGAGTTGATGTCAGGTTTATGTCTCTAGCTATTTTAGCTAGAAGAGCTTTATGGCTTAAAACTTGGAATGCTGATATGGCTTCTAAATCTACTTTACTTTCCATTTCTTTCCAGGGTAACAAATTATTTGGTTCTCAGTTGGATTCCATTATTTCAACTGTTACTGGTGGGAAAGGAACTTTTTTACCACAGGATAAAAAATCTAAAGGTAAAAGCAGGGCTAATAATCGTTTTCGTTCCTTTCGTTTCAACAAAGAACAAAAGCCTGATCCTTCATCCTCAGGAGCAGTTTCAGTTTGGAAACCATCTCCAGTCTGGAATAAATCCAAGCCAGCTAGAAAGGCAAAGCCTGCTTCTAAGTCCACATGAAGGTGCGGCCCTCATTCCAGCTCAGCTGGTAGGGGGCAGGTTACGTTTTTTCAAGGAAATTTGGATCAATTCTGTTCACAATCTTTGGATTCAGAGCATTGTTTCAGAAGGGTACAGAATTGGTTTCAAGATAAGACCTCCTGCAAAGAGATTTTTTCTTTCCCGTGTCCCAGTAAATCCAGTAAAAGCTCAAGCATTTCTGAAATGTGTTTCAGATCTAGAGTTGACTGGAGTAATTATGCCGGTTCCAGTTCCGGAACAGGGGATGGGGTTTTATTCAAATCTCTTCATTGTACCAAAGAAGGAGAATTCCTTCAGACCAGTTCTGGATCTAAAAATATTGAATCGTTATGTAAGAATACCAACGTTCAAGATGGTAACTGTAAGGACTATCTTGCCTTTTGTTCAGCAAGGGAATTATATGTCCACAATAGATTTACAGGATGCATATCTGCATATTCCGATGCATCCAGATCATTATCAGTTCCTGAGATTCTCTTTTCTGGACAAGCATTACCAGTTTGTGGCTCTGCCGTTTGGCCTAGCTACAGCTCCAAGAATTTTTACAAAGGTTCTCGGTGCCCTTCTGTCTGTAATCAGAGAACAGGGTATTGTGGTATTTCCTTATTTGGACGATATCTTGGTACTTGCTCAGTCTTTACATTTAGCAGAATCTCATACGAATCGACTTGTGTTGTTTCTTCAAGATCATGGTTGGAGGATCAATTTACCAAAAAGTTCTTTGATTCCTCAGACAAGGGTAACCTTTCTGGGTTTCCAGATGGATTCAGTGTCCATGACTCTGTCTTTAACAGACAAGAGACGTCTAAAATTGATTGCAGCTTGTCGAAACCTTCAGTCACAATCATTCCCTTCGGTAGCCTTATGCATGGAAATTCTAGGTCTTATGACTGCTGCATCGGACGCGATCCCCTTTGCTCGTTTTCACATGCGACCTCTTCAGCTCTGTATGCTGAAGCAATGGTGCAAGGATTACACGAAGATATCTCAATTAATATCTTTAAAACCGATTGTTCGACACTCTCTAACATGGTGGACAGATCACCATCGTTTAATTCAGGGGGCTTCTTTTGTGCTTCCGACCTGGATTGTAATTTCAACAGATGCAAGTCTCACAGGTTGGGGAGCTGTGTGGGGATCTCTGACGGCACAAGGAGTTTGGGAATCTCAGGAGGTGAGATTACCGATCAATATTTTGGAACTCCGTGCAATTTTCAGAGCTCTTCAGTTTTGGCCTCTTCTGAAGAGAGAATCGTTCATTTGTTTTCAAACAGACAATGTCACAACTGTGGCATACATCAATCATCAAGGAGGGACTCACAGTCCTCTGGCTATGAAAGAAGTATCTCGAATTTTGGTTTGGGCGGAATCCAGCTCCTGTCTAATCTCTGCGGTTCATATCCCAGGTATAGACAATTGGGAAGCGGATTATCTCAGTCGCCAAACGTTGCATCCGGGCGAATGGTCTCTTCACCCAGAGGTATTTCTTCAGATTGTTCAAATGTGGGATCTTCCAGAAATAGATCTGATGGCGTCCCATCTAAACAAGAAACTTCCCAGGTATCTGTCCAGATCCCGGGATCCTCAGGCGGAGGCAGTGGATGCATTATCACTTCCTTGGAAGTATCATCCTGCCTATATCTTTCCGCCTCTAGTTCTTCTTCCAAGAGTAATCTCCAAGATTCTGAAGGAATGCTCGTTTGTTCTGCTGGTAGCTCCGGCATGGCCTCACAGGTTTTGGTATGCGGATCTTGTCCGGATGGCCTCTTGCCAACCGTGGACTCTTCCGTTAAGACCAGACCTTCTGTCACAAGGTCCTTTTTTCCATCAGGATCTGAAATCTTTAAATTTAAAGGTATGGAGATTGAACGCTTGATTCTTGGTCAAAGAGGTTTCTCTGACTCTGTGATTAATACTATGTTACAGGCTCGTAAATCTGTATCTCGAGAGATATATTATAGAGTCTGGAAGACTTATATTTCTTGGTGTCTTTCTCATCATTTTTCTTGGCATTCTTTTAGAATACCGAGAATTTTACAGTTTCTTCAGGATGGTTTAGATAAGGGTTTGTCCGCAAGTTCTTTGAAAGGACAAATCTCTGCTCTTTCTGTTCTTTTTCACAGAAAGATTGCTATTCTTCCTGATATTCATTGTTTTGTACAAGCTTTGGTTCGTATAAAACCTGTTATTAAGTCAATTTCTCCTCCTTGGAGTTTGAATTTGGTTTTGGGAGCTCTTCAAGCTCCTCCGTTTGAACCTATGCATTCATTGGACATTAAATTACTTTCTTGGAAAGTTTTGTTCCTTTTGGCCATCTCTTCTGCCAGAAGAGTTTCTGAATTATCTGCTCTTTCTTGTGAGTCTCCTTTTCTGATTTTTCATCAGGATAAGGCGGTGTTGCGAACTTCTTTTGAATTTTTACCTAAAGTTGTGAATTCCAACAACATTAGTAGAGAAATTGTGGTTCCTTCATTATGTCCTAATCCTAAGAATTCTAAGGAGAAATCGTTGCATTCTTTGGATGTTGTTAGAGCTTTGAAACATAGAAACATAGAAACATAGATATTGACGGCAGATAAGAGCCATAGGCCCAGCAAGTCTGCCCCACCTTACCTAACAGTATAAACTTATCTAGTTCGTAGGATAGCCCTATGCTTGTCCCATGCATTTTTAAAGTCCCCCACAGTGTTTGTTGCTACTACCTCTTGAGGAAGTTTATTCCATAAATCAATCACTCTTTCTGTAAAGAAGTGCTTCCTCAAATTACTCCTGAATCTACTACCCTTTAGCTTGAGCTCATGACCCCTTGTTCTTGAATTTTCCATTTTATGTAAAATACCCACAGCCTCAGTTTTACTAAACCCTTTAATGTACTTGAAAGTTGCTATCATATCACCTCTTTCCCTTCTCTCCTCTAAGCTATACATATTTAGGTCATTGAGCCTATCCTGGTAAGTTTTATTTTTTAGACCATGTACCATTTTGGTAGCCCTCCTTTGCACAGATTCAAGTTTGTTAATATCCTTCTGAAGATATGGCCTCCAGAACTGCACACAATACTCAAGATGAGGCCTAACTAATGATCTATAAAGTGGCATAAGAACCTTACTATTTCTGCTGCAAATACCTCTACCAATACATCCAAGCATTCTGCTAGCCTTACTCGCTGCCTTACTACATTGTTTACTAAGTTTTAAATCATCTGAAATAATAATTCCCAAGTCCTGTTCCTCGTCTGTAACAGTCAGTAAAGTGTCATTGAGTCTGTAATTAACATTTGGATTTTTCTTCCCTAAATGCATTATTTTACACTTTGCTGTGTTAAACTTTAGATCCCAGTCGTTTGTCCAATCCTCCAATTGTTGTATATCACTTCTCATTTTGTCTCATTTTGAAATATTATGTTGAAGCTACGAAATCTTTCCGTAAGACTTCTAGTTTATTTGTTATCTTTTCCGGTTCTAGAAAAGGCCAGAAAGCTTCTGCCATTTCTTTGGCATCTTGGTTGAAATCTTTAATTCATCTTGCCTATGTTGAGTCGGGTAAAACTCCGCCTCAAAGAATTACAGCTCATTCTACTAGGTCAGTTTCTACTTCCTGGGCGTTTAGGAATGAAGCTTCGGTTGACCAGATTTGCAAAGCAGCAACTTGGTCCTCTTTGCATACTTTTACTAAATTCTACCATTTTGATGTATTTTCTTCTTCTGAAGCAGTTTTTGGTAGAAAAGTACTTCAGGCAGCGGTTTCAGTTTGAATCTTCTGCTTATGTTTTTCGTTAAACTTTATTTTTGGGTGTGGATTATTTTCAGCAGGAATTGGCTGTCTTTATTTTATCCCTCCCTCTCTAGTGACTCTTGCGTGGAAGATCCACATCTTGGGTAGTCATTATCCCATACGTCACTAGCTCATGGACTCTTGCTAATTACATGAAAGAAAACATAATTTATGTAAGAACTTACCTGATAAATTAATTTCTTTCATATTAGCAAGAGTCCATGAGGCCCGCCCTTTTTTTGTGGTGGTTATGATTTTTGTATAAAGCACAATTATTCCAATTCCTTATTTTATATGCTTTCGCACTTTTTTATCACCCCACTTCTTGGCTATTCGTTAAACTGAATTGTGGGTGTGGTGAGGGGTGTATTTATAGGCATTTTGAGGTTTGGGAAACTTTGCCCCTCCTGGTAGGAATGTATATCCCATACGTCACTAGCTCATGGACTCTTGCTAATATGAAAGAAATGAATTTATCAGGTAAGTTCTTACATAAATTATGTTTTTTCACTACCACTGGTATTACGAGTTCTGCAGGTAGCTGCACCGCCCACTTTTTTGGTCGTAACGCAACGTAACTATCGCAGCTTTCAAAAAGTCCTTTTTCAATGGGACTTCCACAGCTCCGGTATTACGAGTTTGCCTGGGAGACCAAAAAGTGAGCGGTACAGCCAATACCGTCAAGATCCATACCGTAAATTGAAAGTCAGTAGTTATGGGTTTTACGCTACAAAGCTGTAACATAAAACTTATAACTAAAATGCTAAAAAGTATACTAACACCCATAAACTAGCTATTAACCCCTAAACCGAGGCCCTCCCGCATTGCAAACACTAAAATAAAATTATTAACCCCTAATCTGCTGCTCCGGACATCGCCGTAACTATAATAAACATATTAACCCCTAAACTGCCGCAACTCCGGCATCACAAACACTAGTTAAATATTATTAACCCTTATTCTGCCAACCCCCGACACCGCCGATACCTACATTATACTTATTAAACCCCTAATCTGCCGCCCCCGACCTCGCCTCCACCTACATTACACTTATTAACCCCTAATCTGCCGCCCCTAACATCGCCGCTACCTACCTACATTTATTAACCCCTAATCTGCCTCCCCCAATGTCGCCGCCACTATACTAAAGTTATTAACCCCTAACCCTTAGTCTAACCCTAACCCTAACACCCACTAACTTTAATGTAATTAAATAATTCCTATTTAAAACTATATATTTACCTGTAAAATAAACCCTAAGCTAGCTACAATATAACTAATAGTTACATTGTAGCTAGCTTAGGTTTTATTTTTATTTCACAGGCAAGTTTGTATTTATTTTAACTAGGTAGACTAGTTACTAAATAGCTATTAACTATTTACAAACTACCTAGCTAAAATAAATACAAATTTACCTGTAAAATAAAACCTAACCTGAGTTACACTAACACCTAACCTTACACTACAATTAAATCAATTACATTTATTAAATACAATTAACTAAATTTAAAAAAAAAAAAAAACACTAAATTACACAAAATAAAAAACAAATTATCAAATATTTAAACTAATTACACCTAATCTAATAGCCCTATCGAAATAAAAAAGCCCCCCCAAAATAAAAAAAACTCTAGCCTACAATAAACTACCAATGGCCCTTAAAAGGGCCTTTTGCGGGGCATTGACCCAAAGAAATCAGCTCTTTTACCTGTAAAAAAGAAATACAAACAACCCCCCAACAGTAAAACCCACCACCCACACAACCAAACCCCCCAAATAAAATCCTAACTAAAAAAAACTAAGCTCCCCATTGCCCTGAAAAGGGCATTTGGATGGGCATTGTCCTTAAAAGGGCATTTAGCTCTTTTTCCTTGACCAAAACCCTAAGCTAAAAATAAAACCCACCCAATAAACCCTTAAAAAAACCTAACATTAACCCCCGAAGATCCACTTACAGTTTTGAACACCTGACATCCATCCTCAACGAAGAGGCAGAAGTCTTCATCCAAGCAACAAGAAGTCCTCAACGAAGCCGGGAGATGTCTTCATCCAAGCGGCAAGAAGTGGTCCTCCAGACGGCAGAAGTCTTCATCCAGACGGCATCTTCTATCTTCATCCATCCGGAGCGGCTCCATCTTTAAGACATCCGGCGCGGAGCATCCTCTTCTGACGACGACGACTGAAGAATGAAGGTTCCGTTAAGTGACGTCATCCAAGATGGCATCCCTTGAATTCCGATTGGCTGATTCAGCCAATAGAATGCCAACTCAATCCTATTGGCTGATTGCATCAGCCAATAGGATTTTTTCTACCTTAATTCCGATTGGCTAATAGAATTCTATCAGCCAATCGGAATTGAATGGACGCCATCTTGGATGACGTCATTTAAAGGAACCTTCATTCAGTGTTAGCCGTCGGAAGGAAGAGGATGCTCCGCGTCGGATGTCTTGAAGATGGACCCGCTCCACGCCGGATGGATGAAGATAGAAGATGCCGTCTGGATGAAGACTTCTGCCCGTCTGGAGGACCACTTCGCCCGGCTTGGATGAAGACTTCTCCCGGCTTCGTTGAGGACTTCGGCCCGGTTGGATGAAGACTTCTCCCGGTAAGGTGATCTTCAAGGGGTTAGTGTTAGGTTTTTTTAAGGGGGTATTGGGTGGGTTTTAGAGTAGGGTTGGTTGTGTGGGTGGTGGGTTTTAATGTTGGGGGGGATTTGTAATTTTTTTTACAGGTAAAAGAGCTGATTACTTTGGGGCAATTCCCCGCTAAAGGCCCTTTTAAGGGCTATTTGTAATTTAGTGTAGGGTAGGGCTTTTTTTTATTTTGGGAGGGCTTTTTTTATTTTTTTAAGGGGATTAGATTAGGTGTAATTCGTTTAAAAATCTTGTAATTTGTTTATTATTTTCTGTAATTTAGTGTTTTTTGTTTTTTTTGTACTTTAGCTAATTTTATTTAATTGTATTTAATTGTATTTAATTTAGGGAATTAAATTTAGTGTAGTGTTAGGTGTTAGTGTAACTTAGGTTAGGTTTTATTTTACAGGTAAATTTGTCTTTATTTTAGCTAGGAAGTTATTAAATAGTTAATAACTATTTAATAACTATTCTACCTAGTTAAAATAAATACAAACTTGCCTGTAAAATAAAAATAAACCCTAAGCTAGATACAATGTAACTATTAGTTATATTGTAGCTAGCTTAGGGTTTATTTTATAGGTAAGTATTTAGTTTTAAATAGGAATAATTTAGTTAATGATAGTAATTTTTATTTAGATTTCTTTTAATTATATTTAAGTTAGGGGGTGTTAGGGTTAGGGTTAGACTTAGATTTAGGGGTTAATAACTTTAGTATAGTGGCGGCGACGTTGGGGGCGGCAGATTAGGGGATAATAAATGTAGGTAGGTGTCGGCGATGTTAGGAATGGCAGATTAGGTATTAATAATATCTAACTAATGTTTGCGAGGCGGGAGTGTGGCGGTTTAGGGGTTAATATATTTATTATAGTGGCGGCGATGTCCGGTTCGGCAGATTAGGGGTTAAAAAATTTATTTTAGTGTTTGCGATGCGGGAGGGCCTCGGTTTAGGGGTTAATAGGTAGTTTATGGGTGTTAGTGTACTTTTTAGCACTTTAGTTAAGAGTTTTATGCTACGGCGATGTAGTGTAAAACTCTTAACTACTGACTTTAAAATGCGGTACCAGTGTTGACAGGAGAGGGTCTACCGCTCACTTTTTGGCAGATTCGTAATACCGGCGCTATGCAAGTCCCATTGAAAAAAGAGGATACGCAATTTACGTAAGTGGATTTGCGGTATTTCCAAGTCTGGCCAAAAAAGTGAGCGGTACACCTGTACCTGCAAGACTCGTAATACCAGCGGGCATTAAAAAGCAGCGTTAGGACCTCTTAACGCTGCTTTTTAAGCCTAACGCACAACTCGTAATCTAGCCGTTAGTTATTAATAGTAGGTTTTATTTAGATTTATTTTAATTACATTAAAGTTAGTGGGTGTTAGGGTTAGGGGTTAACACCTTTAGTATAGTGGCGGCGATGTTGGAGGCGGCAGATTAGGGGTTAATAAGTGTAGGTAGGTGACGGCAATGTCGTGGGCGGCAGATTAGGGGTTAATAAGTGTAATGTAGGTGGCGGTGACATTGGGGGCGGCAGATTAGGGGTTAATAAGTGTAGATAGGTGGCGGCGACATTGGGAGCAGTAGATAAGGGGTTAATAAGTGTAATGTAGGTGGTGGTGACATTGGGAGCAGCAGATTAGGGGTTAATAAGTGTAAGGTAGGTGGCAGCGGCATTGGGGGTGGCAGATTAGGGGTTAATAAGTGTAGGTAGGTGGCAGCGACATTGGGGGCAGCAGATTAGGGATTAATAAGTGCAATGTAGGTGGTGGCGACTTTGGGGGCGGCAGATTAGGGGTTAATAAGTGTAATGTAGGTGGCGGCAACATTGGGGGCGGCAGATTAGGGGTGTTTAGACTCGGAGTTTATGTTAGGGTGTTAAAGGGCCACTAAACCCAAAATCTTTCTTTCATGATTCAGATAGAGAATAGAAATTTAAACAACATTACAATTTACTTCCATTATTTATTTGGCTTCATTTTTTAGATATCCTTAGTTGAAGAAAAAGCAATGCACATGGTGAGCCAATCACACGATGCTTCTATGTGCAGCAGCCAATCAGCAGCTAGTGAGCATATCTAGATATGCTTTTCATCAAAGAATATCAAGAGAATAAAACAAATTAGATAATATAAGTAAATTAGAAAGATGTTTAAAATTGCATTCTCTTTCTAAATCATAAAAGAAAAAATGTGGGTGGCATGTCCCTTTAAGTGTAAACATAAATTTTGTTTCCCCATAGGAATCAATGGGGCTGCGTTACGGAGCTTTACGCTCCGTTATTGCAGGTGTTATGCTTTTTTTCAGCCGGCTCTCCCCATTGATGTCTATGGGGAAATCGTGCACGAGCACGTAAAACCAGCTCACCGCAGCGCTGGTATTGGAGTGCAGTATGGAGCTCAATTTTGCTTTACGCTGCAATATTGCCTGCTAACGCCGGGTTTTTGTAAACCTGTAATTCCATCGCTGTAGGGAGTTGAGCGGTGACAATAACTTGCAAGTTATTACTGAGCAGCTCTTACCGCAAAACCCGTAATCTAGCCGTATATTTGTAATCAAATCCTTTTGTTTTTTAGACAAGTTAAATTGTACTTTGTTTAATTTCTTTTCGGTAGATTTTTTATATCTTTAGGTACCATTTTTTCAAATGTTTCTATAAAAGGACCCTTCTCATGTTTTGGATAGAATAGTGATTTCCGTTTGAGATCAGAATGTATGAAACCATTCTTGTTCCTTTATATGGTTTATAATAGGCCCCTGTATTTCTCTTTCTATTGGCCTCTTCGCAAAATAACGTTTTAAAGTAAGTGATCGCATAAATTTAGATGCGTCAATGTATGCCTCAAATGTATTGAGTTTCTTTGTGGGTGCAAATAATAGTCCTTTGGATAATATTTTGGTTTCATCGTCTTATAAGTTTTACTTGCTAAGATTATAAATACCATTACATTTGTTTGAATGCTTTATCTCATTCTTTTGTCTTTCGGTTTTATGTATCCCCCTCCCCCGTTTTCCTCTCTTCTGAAAACCTTCTTTTTCTTTGTCTTAAATTCTCGCCTTCTTGTGGTCTTCTCCAATTGGGGGGTGATTTTGCTTAGCCTCTGTCTAAAAAATACTGGTTATTTTCAGTGTGCCTATTAGAGGTTGTTGGTTGTGTGCTCTCCCAAGTCTCATGGTTTAGGGCAGAGTATCTATTAGATAGGGGTATCGGGCGGGGGGCCCTAGCAGTCACCTCAGAGTATAGTGCTCTATTATTATTTTCTGGTCTTCTATATATATATATATATATAGTTTAGCAAGAAATAAGCACTCGCTGGTTTTGGAAAACAAATAGTATATTTAACTAGCGTGACGTTTCAAGGTATTCACCCCTTCCTCAGACGGGTGAATACCTCGAAACGTCACGCTAGTTAAATATACTATTTGTTTTACAAAACCAGAGTGCATATTTCTTGCTAGTCTATTATTCCTATTTTTGCACCCTGGTGCCTACCTGACCAGTTTGGTGAGAGTTCTTATTAACCTAAAGATATATATATATATAAATATATATAAATCCATTTATTTTTTATCAGCTAAATATTCCCTCAGTTCTAAATTAAAGCGGATCCCAAGATAATAACTATAAGAAATTGCAAGTCAGATATTTAAATTGTTTTTGTAAGGATCTATTGTAGTTTGTTACATATGCAATAATTTCTCCTCTAATAACTGCCTTCCCTGCCTCCTACAGTAATTGATTATTGTAATTTGCATCCTTATTATTACTTCATTAATCCTCCGATTTTACCTTCAGGAATCCTTTAAACTTTTCTGAATCACACAAAAACTTAGGGAATTTAAATATAGAATTATGGCTCTTATTTCTTACTGTTATAATTGATAAATTAACAGCAGCATGATCTGAAATTAAAATACTTCCTATCTTAGCTTCTTTTATTTGATGCAATAAATCCTTTCATACTAAAAAAAAATCAATCCTTGAAAAAGACAAATGAGTTTTAGAGAAATATGTATATTCCTTAGCGTAGGATTATTAGATCTCCAGGCATCTACTAGACTAAGGGGTATATTTACCAAGCAGTGGATGCTGCTATCTACCCCCATACATTCAATTTCTCCGGAAATGTTAGTTAAGAAGCAGCAGACATAAAACCGCTGCTCCTTAACTCGTCCGCCACTTCTGAGGCGGACAACAATCAGCCCGATCAGATACGATTGGGTTGATTTGACACCCCCTGCTAGCGGCCGATTGGCCGCGAATCTGCAGGGGGCAGCATTTCACAAGGAATGCTTGTGCAATGATAAATGCTGATAGCATATGCTGTCTGCATTTATCGATGTGTGGCAGACATGATCCGCTACAGCAGATCATGTCCGCCCGCACATTGTTAAATCTACAACTAAGAGTTTACATCATAAAGGAAATAACTTTTTTTTATTACATTTTGCCTCTATTTCCCCTGCACTTATTTTTAGCATCAGGATGTTGGCTTGCTCTGTCTACATGGAAATTAGGTGCCAAATTGAAGTCCCCACCAATGATCAGCATGGTGTTGATGAATTTTACTAAGATATTAACCATTTGATTCCAAAAAGCACTTTTGGTCTCATTTGGTCAATATAGATTTTACAGTCTCACTGACTCTCCATTAATTACAGTTTTTAGGATGATATAGTATCCCTTGGATCCCTATTTATATTTTGTTATCTCATAATCTAGTCTTTTATTAAACAGAATTACAAATCCCCTACTATATTTTGTATGCAAATATAACTTAATTAACCCATTCCCTCTTTAACCTTTGATGTTCTGCATCCAATAAATGGGTTTCTTGTAAAAACACCAAATCAGAATTATGTGACTTTTTCAAATAACTAAGAATGACTTTTCTTTTAGTGGGTGAATAAATATGGCCCACATTCCATGAAGTTATATTCAACATTTGAACAAGGTAAGAGAGTAGAGGGAATGGCAGAGAGAGAGCAAAAGAAGAGAAGGAGAGAGAGAAGAGAGAAGGAAATAAATAAATAAAACAAACCCCAGCCCCCACTCCGGTACTATCTGATAACTATGTGAAAAGGTGGAAGGGAACTGTACTATATTGGTGTTAATAATAAACAAAAACACAAAAAAAATATCTTTGTGTAAAAACCTGCTTTAAAAAAACAAACAAAGGGAAAAAGAGGGGGAAACACCCCAACACTACCTAGTGATAACCCTATAAAAAGGTCTTTATGACTTTAAATAAGAAAATATTAATACCAGTGAGAATAACATACAAACTCTATCATGCTAGGGACCTGCTGGCCAAAAAAACAACAACCCTCACACCAGTACTATGTGACAACTATGTAAAAAGGGCCAAATGCATCTAGTGGAAGGAAACTGTACTATATTCGTCTTAATAATAAACAAAAATGCAAAAAAATCCCTCCCTACAGTCACCCCATCTCTAATGTCCCAGAGAGAGCCAGGGACCATAGTGCAATAAATTCTGATTCAAGCTCTGGTATAATAAAGCCTGCATTTGTCAACCAGTCAAGCATATATTTACTTTGTGCTGCCCAATTTTAGAACTCAAGGGTGGGTAAGTTGAAACCTCCTTTCAAAGGGGAAACCCTGAATTTGTGGTAACTTTCTTTCCCTTCAAGACAAAATCTAATATGGAAGATGTCAGGATTCTCAAGTCCTAAGGGATCATCTGAAAGAGATATTGGGGCCTATTTATCATGATGTTAGCGGACATGATCTGATATTGCGGATCATGTCCGCTGCACATCGATAAATGCCGACAGCATACGCTCTTGCATTTATCATTGCACCAACAATACCTCCCCCTGCAGATTTGCGGCCAATTGGTCGCTAGCAGGGGGTGTCAATCAACCCAATCGTATTGGATTGGGTTGATTTACGGCGATGTCTGTCCACCTCCTCAGAGCAGGCGGACAGGTTATGGAACAGCGGTCTTTAGACCGCTGCTTCATAACTTGTGTTTCTGGCGAACACTGTAACAAAGTTTGTACCTCTACTAATTTATAGCTATTATATTATAGCTAATAGGTTGGGAGTCCTTAGGGAATAGCCATAAAAGTTCTGATTTATTTTTGTTTATTTGATATCCCAATATGCTGCCAAAGTCAGTTTTGTGTATTTATATGTGGATTAACAATCTGAAAAATCATATTGTCTGCAAATAAAGATAAGTGCAGAGATACCTTACCAGTTCATAAGCCTTTGATAAAATAAAATAGATAGATAAAATCTTCAATGCTAGGGGTTCTATGGCCAGATCAAATAAAAGGGGGGAGAGGGGACAGCCCTGACATGTACCATGAAGAAGAGGAAATGAGGGAGAGGCATTGCAAGTACAGAGACACAGGGAGAGTGATAGATGACTTTAATAGCTGTCACAATGTGTCCAGTGACAATGAATTTGCTTAGCACTGTGTATAGGTGATCCCATAGTACTTTGTCAAATGCTTTTTCAACATCAACAAGTAATGTGCAGGCTTCAGATAACCCTGTTATCTTATTTCCTTTATATAATTTCCAGTGATAGGACAATAACAACTACAATTCTAGAACATTAGGCAAAGTTGTTCTTTTGACAAAACCAGTTTGGTCTGGGTGGATTAATTGAGGCAGCAGCAGTACAAATCTGTTAGCAAGTAATTTAGTAATATTTTATAATCAGTATTGAGGAATGATATGGGCCAATTCAAGCTAGGTAGGAGTGGGTCTCTATATAGTTTTGGTATAGTTATAGTTGCATTTATAAATCTTTGAGACAACTCAATTCCCTCCTCCATAATACTGTTAAATAAATCAGCCAGGGTCTCTCCAATTTCTGTTTTAAGGATTTTGTATAGTTCGCTTGGCATACCATCTGGTCCTGGAGATTCTTATTTTGGATGTCCCTGAATCACTGTGTGGTCTTCTACTGTGAATGGTGTGTATAATGTATGTTCAGCTGTTAGAGTAGAGTTGGTTTGTTCAATCAACTGTTCAGCAGTTAGAGTAGGTAATTCTATATATTCCCATAATATAGTTTTTGATGAGGGATTAATATGCTGGTCCTTTGTAGAGATAGTAATCACTAAATTCTTTCTGAATTTCCCCATCTTTTGTAAGTGAAACTCCATTCTTTTTGACAGATAATATGGCATTGTGATTGTGAGTTAAGTTGATTAATGTTGACAATATATTTGCTTGTGCGGTTCTCAAAGCTGTAGAATTTTGCCTGTGAGCATGATATAGAATAGGTTGATTGTTTAAGTAGAAAGTTATCTCTATTAGCCTTAATTTCTTTATATTGTATTCTATTGACCTCCGTGAGGCATTTTAAATATCTATTTTTAAAAGTCTTTAAGTCCTGAGGCATAGGAAGTAATGACCCTGCTTTAGCTGCCTCCAAAAAAGGAGTGGATTATTAATATCTTAAATATTAATAGATTTAAAGGAAGACCATTCCCCTGCTATATATTTGTAGAGATTGACATCTCTATATATGTAATTTGGGAATATCCCTCTTTGTGTACATGCCTTATGTTTATTAGTGGATATAGTTAGAGACACTGGGTGTGATCTAAAAGAGTGATGGGGTTTATTTTTGACTCTCTAATTTAAGAACTGTGTGTCAAGGAGACAAGGAAAACAATATACAAAATAATGGGCTAGATTATGAGTGGAGAGGTAATGGGTAGCCATAAGCCCCCTACTCTAAAAAAACCCTATACTGCCACATAGCCCACCACAAAGTAACCCACTACACTATTAACCCCTAAACCACCCCCCACATCACAAACTGTTCTTCTACACTATTAACTCCTAAACTGCCAAACACCCCACCGCAAAGTAACCCACTAACATCTACATTTTCTAATCCCCCTAACTTACCCCAAAACAGACTAACCTAAACTTTACAAAATTTTTTTTTTTTTTTTAAAAAAAACCTTACCTTTAAGGTAAACCTAGCATTACTTTCATTTTCAAATTCAAATCAGCCAATTGAAAAAGCTTTCATTCTATTGGCTGATTTGAATTTGAAAATTTGTAGAAGGGTAGTTTGCAATGTGGGGTGTGTGGAGGTTTAGGAGTTAATGGTGTAGTTTAGTGAAACTGTTAAATCTGGATAAACTCTTTACACAACCTTTAAGGTTGCGTATAAAGTTTAAGCAGTAAATGCGATTATGTTTGAGAGATCGCATTTACTTTCAACTTGTAATATGAGCGCACATTATCGCTACCCTTAGAAAATATGGGGAGGGTAAAGAACATCACAATCTCGCAATTGCATTTACGCTCCTCGCGCTAGCGATATCACTCCACTCATAATCTAGCCCAATATATGAGAAAGAGTAATTTTGATGTGGAAAGACAGGTATAGTCTTTAGTGCAATCCCCATTGGAAGATCATCTAGGAGCACAATTACCTGCCATCAGAGACAGTAATCTGGTTGATTATAGAATCATTTAGGTTTTACCTACATAAAAACAGAATTTATGCTTACCTGATAAATTACTTTCTCCAACGGTGTGTCCGGTCCACGGCGTCATCCTTACTTGTGGGATATTCTCTTCCCCAACAGGAAATGGCAAAGAGTCCCAGCAAAGCTGGCCATATAGTCCCTCCTAGGCTCCGCCCACCCCAGTCATTCAACCGACGGACAGGAGGAAATATATATAGGAGAAACCATATGGTACCGTGGTGACTGTAGTTAGAGAAAATAATTCATCAGACCTGATTAAAAAACCAGGGCGGGCCGTGGACCGGACACACCGTTGGAGAAAGTAATTTATCAGGTAAGCATAAATTCTGTTTTCTCCAACATTGGTGTGTCCGGTCCACGGCGTCATCCTTACTTGTGGGAACCAATACCAAAGCTTTAGGACACGGATGAAGGGAGGGAGCAAATCAGGTTACCTAAACGGAAGGCACCACAGCTTGCAAAACCTTTCTCCCAAAAATAGCCTCCGAAGAAGCAAAAGTATCAAATTTGTAAAATTTGGCAAAAGTGTGCAGTGAAGACCAAGTCGCTGCCTTACATATCTGGTCAACAGAAGCCTCATTCTTGAAGGCCCATGTGGAAGCCACAGCCCTAGTGGAGTGAGCTGTGATTCTTTCAGGAGGCTGCCGTCCGGCAGTCTCGTAAGCCAATCGGATAATGCTTTTAAGCCAAAAGGAAAGAGAGGTAGAAGTCGCTTTTTGACCTCTCCTTTTACCAGAATAAACGACGAACAAGGAAGATGTTTGTCTGAAATCTTTAGTAGCCTCTAAATAGAACTTTAGAGCACGGACAACGTCCAAACTGTGTAACAAACGTTCCTTCTTTGAAACTGGATTCGGACACAAAGAAGGTACAACTATCTCCTAGTTAATATTTTTGTTAGAAACAACTTTAGGAAGAAAACCAGGCTTAGTACGCAAAACCACCTTATCTGCATGGAACACCAGATAGGGCGGAGAACACTGCAGAGCAGATAACTCTGAAACTCTTCTAGCAGAAGAAATTGCAACTAAAAACAAAACTTTCCAAGATAGTAACTTAATATCTATGGAATGTAAAGGGTCAAACGGAACCCCTTGAAGAACTGAAAGAACTAGATTTAGACTCCAGGGAGGAGTCAAAGGTCTGTAAACAGGCTTGATCCGAACCAAAGCCTGAACAAATGCTTGAACATCTGGCACAGCTGCCAGTCTTTTGTGTAGTAAGACAGATAAAGCAGAGATCTGTCCCTTTAGAGAACTTGCAGATAATCCTTTCTCCAAACCTTCTTGTAGAAAGGAGAGAATCTTAGGAATTTTTATCTTATTCCATGGAAATCCTTTGGATTCACACCAACAGATATATTTTTTCCATATCTTATGGTAAATTTTTCTAGTTACAGGTTTTCTGGCCTGAACCAGAGTATCTATAACAGAATCTGAAAACCCACGCTTTGATAGAATCAAGCGTTCAATCTCCAAGCCGTCAGTTGGAGGGAGACCAGATTTGGATGTTCGAATGGACCCTGAACAAGAAGGTCCTGTCTCAAAGGTAGCTTCCATGGTGGAGCCGATGACATATTCACCAGGTCTGCATACCAAGTCCTGCGTGGCCACGCAGGAGTTATCAAAATCACAGAGGCCCTCTCCTGATTGATCCTGGCTACCAGCCTGGGAATGAGAGGAAACGATGGGAATACATAAGCTAGGTTGAAGGTCCAAGGTGCTACTAGTGCATCTACTAGAGTCGCCTTGGGATCCCTGGATCTGGACCCGTAGCAAGGAACCTTGAAGTTCTGACGAGACGCCATCAGATCCATGTCTGGAATGCCCCATAATTGAGTTATTTGGGCAAAGATTTTCGGATGGAGTTCCCACTCCCCCGGATGGAATGTCTGACGACTCAGAAAATCCGCTTCCCAATTTTCCACTCCTGGGATGTGGATCGCAGACAAGTGGCAGGAGTGATCCTCCGCCCATTGAATTATTTTGGTCACTTCTTTCATCGCCAGGGAACTCTTTGTTCCCCCCTGATGATTGATATATGCAACGGTCGTCATGTTGTCTGATTGAAACCTTATGAATTTGGCCTTTGCTAGTTGAGGCCAAGCTCTGAGAGCATTGAATATCGCTCTCAGTTCCAGATGGTCCAGGGTCAGCCACCAACGGAGTGAATCTCTGGTCTTTTGATCTACTTGAATCATTGGAGACAAGTCTGTATAATCCCCATTCCACTGTTTGAGCATGCACAGTTGTAATGGTCTTAGATGAATTAGTGCAAAAGGAACTATGTCCATTGTTGCAACCATCAATCCTACTACTTCCATGCACTGCGCTATGGAAGGACGAGGAACAGAATGAAGCACTTGACAAGAGCTTAGAAGTTTTGATTTTCTGACCTCTGTCAGAAAAATCCTCATTTCTAAGGAATCTATTATTGTTCCCAAGAAGGGAACTCTTGTTGACTGGGACAGAGAACTTTTTACTTTGTTCACCTTCCATCCGTGAGATCTGAGAAAGGCTAGAACGATCTCCGTATGAGCCTTTGCTTTTGACAGAGACGACGCTTGTATTAGAATGTCGTCCAAGTAAGGTACTACTGCAATGCCCCTTGGTCTTAGAACCGCTAGAAGGGACCCTAGCACCTTTGTGAAAATTTAGAACATAGCTTATCTGAAGGTACAGACATGTTAAACGGGCTTAAACTTGTCAACAAAGCACAAAAAACGTTTTAAAATAAAACCGTTACTGTCTCTTTAAATTTCAAACAGAAAACACTTTATTACTGAATATGTGAAAAAGTATGAAGGAATTGTTCAAAAATTTCACCACAGTGTCTTAAAGCATTAAAAGTATTGTACACCAAATTTCAGAGCTTTAACCCTTAAAATAACGGAACCAGAGCCGTTTTAAAATTTAACCCCTATACAGTCCCAGCTATAGTCTTTGCTGAGACCCAACCAAGCCCAGAGGGGAATACGATACCAAATGACGCCTTCTAGAAGCTTTTTCAGTGATTCTTAGATCCTCACACATGCATCTGCATGCCCTGCTCTCAAAAAACAACTGCGCAGTAATGGCGCGAAAATGAGGCTCAGTCTATAACTAGAAAGGCCCCCTGACTGAAAAAGGTGTCTAACACAGTGCCTGCTGTTTTATAAACGTTCCCCAAGATTATAAATGCCAATTGTTAGCCTAAATCTGAATAATATGCCCAAATAAAGCAATCGATTTAGCCCATAAAAATGTCTACCAGTTTTTTAGCCCTTATTAAGCCCTTTATTCTGTATGTTTGACTAAGAAAATGGCTTACCGGTCCCCATGAGGGGAAATGACAGCCTTCCAGCATTACACAGTCTTGTTAGAAATATGGCTAGTCATACCTTAAGCAGAAAAGTCTGCTAACTGTTTCCCCCAACTGAAGTTACTTCATCTCAACAGTCCTATGTGGAAACAGCAATCGATTTTAGTTACTGTCTGCTAAAATCATCTTCCTCTTACAAACAGAAATCTTCATCCTTTTCTGTTTCAGAGTAAATAGTACATACCAGCACTATTTTAAAATAACAAACACTTGATAGAAGAATAAAAACTACATTAAAACACCAAGAGATGTTGCCTGTGCAACGGCAAAGAGAATGACTGGGGTGGGCGGAGCCTAGGAGGGACTATATGGCCAGCTTTGCTGGGACTCTTTGCCATTTCCTGTTGGGGAAGAGAATATCCCACAAGTAAGGATGACGCCGTGGACCGGACACACCAATGTTGGAGAAAGAGCTACTCCCCACAAGCCGATACAATTGCGTGTGCTGGTATTACGAGTGGATCACAAATATCGCACTCGCGAAAACACAATTTTGAGCTCCACACATAATCTGGCCCTTAATGTTTAATGTTCCTTTAATATAATCTAAACATATGGGTGGGTAGTTGGATAGTTATATTAAAAAATATGTTAGATATTTTTAGCCTTAGTTTTTCCAATATCTCAATTATGTAATGAAGAATAATTTAATAATACTGCTAGGACATTGCTGTTTAATCAGGTAGAACCTAGGATCTACATTCTAAATTTCTGCATACCCCAAACAATAATTTAAAACAAAATTTAAAGGGATAATAAACAGTAAACCATTACATTGTGTATGTGAAAGAGCACTATTTAAAATATATTTTTGCAGGTTAAGGGGCATATGTATCAAGCTCCAAATGGAGCTTGATGCCCCGTGTTTCTGCTGCTCCATAACCTGTCCACCTGCTCTGAGCAGGCGGACAGTCATCGCCGGAAATCAACCCGATCGAGTACGATCGGGTTGATTGACACCCCCCTGCTGGCGGCCGATTGGCCGCGAGTCTGCAGGGGGCGGCGTTGCACCAGCAGCTCTTGCTCAACGTATTCAGCGAGGTCTGGCGGACCTGATCCACAGTGTCGGATCAGGTCGCCAGACCTTGATAACTATGGGCCTAAGCGTATTAATAGTTTAGCTGCTTAGTTGGATATTGAATCTAACATTAAGTGTATTTTTCTAATTAGTTTATCCTGTGGGATAGGAGCTTACTGGCTCATAAGGAAAATGACCAGAGCAATATTGGAGAACATGGATATGACCACAATTATAAAAAGTTTTTTTTGTTCACTTCATCTGTTTAGACAAAATACTAAAAAAAGTGTATTGTCACATTAAGCAGAACAATAGTAATTTATTATTTAAGTAATTATCTTGTCAATTATTATTATTAATTAGATTGAGATTTGATTAAACATTTTTAGAGACAGTTTTTATAGTTTGAATCCATATTAAAGCAAAGCCAAATTTATGTGCACATTTTCGTGTAGCATGAGTTTTCATTACAACAGAAGATCAGTTGGAAGGGAATATGTTGGCTCATCATGTGCATTAGTAGTAAAGATTGGCTTTCATATGTATAATAATTAAAAAGATTACTTGTAAGGTTATGATGAAAATATTACTGTAAATAATTGCCTTTATCATATTAACAGATTTTTTACATTATGCTTTTAATTGATGTGACAGTTTCTATTTAGAGTATTTGATGTCATTTGCAAAATGATGGAAGTAAATACATCCGCTTGTTAATGGTCGTACAAAGAAAAAGATTGGGCAAAAGCTAATTGTACATTAATGGCCAGATTACAAGTGGAGCAGTATTTAACCCTCCCGCTAAAGCGTAAAGTGCACTAGAAGTAAGCTTTGTGCCAGCATTCGGTAGTGCACGTATTACAAGTTAAAAGTAAAAAAGTTTTCACTCACGCGCGAACTCGATGCGCTTAAAAAACAGAATGTAGAATATTGTGTGCAATAACGTATTCCTACATGAAAGTCAATGGAGCAAAAAAAGTAGGAAAAAAACCCTGGTCACGTGCAAACTATCTCATAAAAATAGGAATATTTCACATTCCAATGTTCTTCACATAACAGAATGTGTTCTATTTATTTATAAACACATATTTCTACATATATCTGATGTTATTTTGGTACAATACATATCTATACCTATATTTACACATGATTATATATAGGTATAGCGTATAGATATTCTCACAGTGTGTCTGGAAGGGTAGTGCAGGGAAGGTATTTAGGACCCAGAATCCTTCAAAGTGTCTAGCCACTCACCTCTCCCTAATTAATTAATTGGCAGCAGGTAAATTCTCAGGCTGCTGATTCCAAGGCAAATAATGTTTGTTTTACCTGCTGAGGGCAGGTCAGCAGTGAGCAGTGAAAACTTATTTGAGAAAACAGATATTTAGAAAGGTTGTTGGAAACTGTTATATTGTATGTTAGGTTCTTCTACTGCTTAGTTAGGATTGCTACATGTTTAGTTAGCGCTCTAACGGCTAGATTTAGAGTTTTGTCGGTAAGGACCCGCGTAGCTAACGCCGGCTTTTTTCTGGCCGCACCATAAAAATAACTCTGGTATTGAGAGTCCACATAAAGGCTGCGTTAGGCTCCAAAAAAAGGAGCGTAGAGCATATTTAACGCAGCTTCAACTCTCGATACCAGAGTTGCTTACGGACGCGGCCAGCCTCAAAAACGTGCTCGTGCATGATTCCCCCATAGGAAACAATGGGGCTGTTTGAGTTGAAAAAAAACCTAACACCTGCAAAAAAGCCGCATTCAGCTCCTAACGCAGCCCCATTGTTTGCTATGCGGAAACACTTCCTATGTCTGCACCTAACACTCTAACATGTACCCCGAGTCTAAACACCCCTAACCTTACACTTATTAACCACTAATCTGCCGCCCCCGCTATCGCTGACCCCTGCATATTATTATTAACCCCTAATCTGCCACTCCGTAAACCGCTGCTACTTACATTATCCCTATGTACCCCTAATCTGCTGCCCTAACATCGCCGACCCCTATATTATATTTATTAACCCCTAATCTGCCCCCCACAACGTCGCCTCCACCTGCCTACACTTATTAACCCCTAATCTGCCGACCGGACCTGAGTGCTACTATAATAAAGTTATTAACCCCTAATCCGCCTCACTAACCCAATAATAAATAGTATTAACCCCTAATCTGCCCTCCCTAACATCGCCGACACCTAACTTCAATTATTAACCCCTAATCTGCCGACTGGAGCTCACCGCTATTCTAATAAATGTATTAACCCCTAAAGCTAAGTCTAACCCTAACACTAACACCCCCCTAAGTTAAATATAATTTACATCTAACGAAATTAATTATCTCTTATTAAATAAATTATTCCTATTTAAAGCTAAATACTTACCTGTAAAATAAATCCTAATATAGCTACACTATAAATTATAATTATATTATAGCTATTTTAGGATTAATATTTATTTTACAGGTAACTTATTTTAACCAGGTACAATAGCTATTAAATAGTTAATAACTATTTAATAGTTACCTAGTTAAAATAATAACAAAATTACCTGTAAAATAAATCCTAACCTAAGTTACAATTAAACCTAACACTACACTATCATTAAATTAATTAAATAAAATATCTACAATTACCTACAATTAAACCTAACACTACACTATCAATACATTAATTAAATACAATATCTACAAATAACTACAATGAAATAAACTAACTAAAGTACAAAAAATAAAAAAGAACTAAGTTACAAAAAATAAAAAAATATTTACAAACATAAGGAAAATCTTACAACAATTTTAAACTAATTACACCTACTTTAAGCCCCCTAATAAAATAACAAAGCCCCCCAAAATAAAAAATGCCCTACCCTATTCTAAATTACTAAAGTTCAAAGCTCTTTTACCTTACCAGCCCTGAACAGGGCCCTTTGCGGGGCATGCCCCAAGAAGTTCAGCTCTTTTGCCTGTAAAAAAAAACATACAATACCCCCCCCCCAACATTACAACCCACCACCCACATACCCCTAATCTAACCCAAACTCCCCATAAATAAACCTAACACTAAGCCCCTGAAGATCATCTTACCTTGTCTTCACCATACCAGGTTCACCGATCCGTCCTGGCTCCAAAATCTTCATCCAACCCAAGCGGGGGCTGGCGATCCATCTTCCGGTGGCTGAAGAGGTCCAGAAGAGGCTCCAAATTCTTCATCCTATCCGGGAAGAAGAGTAGATCCGGACTGGCAACCATCATCTTCCAAGCGGCATCTTCTATCTTCATCCGATGAGGACCGGCTCCATCCTGAAGACCTCCACCGCGGACCCATCTTCATCCGGCGACGTCCAACTGAAGAATGAAGGTTCCTTTAAGGGACGTCATCCAAGATGGCGTCCCTCGAATTCCAATTGGTTGATAGGATTCTATCAGCCAATCGGAATTAAGGTAGGAATATTCTGATTGGCTGATGGAATCAGCCAATCAGAATCAAGTTCAATCCGATTGGCTGATCCAATCAGCCAATCAGATTGAGCTCGCATTCTATTGGCTGTTCCGATCAGCCAATAGAATGCGAGCTCAATCTGATTGGCTGATCCAATCAGCCAATTGGATTGAACTTGAATCTGATTGGCTGATTCCATCAGCCAATCAGAATTTTCCTACCTTAATTCCGATTGGCTGATAGAATCCTATCAGCCAATCGGAATTCGAGGGACGCCATCTTGGATGACGTCCCTTAAAGGAGCCTTTATTCGTCGGTAGTCCGTCGGGCCAGCAGGATGTTCCGCTTCAGAGGTCTGCAAGATGGATCCTGAAGAAAGAAGATTGAAGACCCCGCTTGGAAGATGACATCGCCGGGATGGAAGACTTCTTCAGCGCCGCCTGGAGGATCACTTTATTGGATGGAAGACTTCTTCAGCGCCCCTTGGAGGATCACTTCTGCCGCTCCGGATGTCCTCTTCAGTTCCATCGGTGGCTCGGCTGAGTGAAGACGACTCAAGGTAGGATGATCTTCAGGGGGGTAGTGTTAGGTTTATTTAAGGGGGGTTTGGGTTAGATTAGGGGTATGTGGGAGTTAGGTTTTAATGTTGGGGGGGGGTTGTATTTTTCTTTTACAGGCAAAAGAGCAGTTTTCTTTGGGGCATGCCCCGCAAAAAGCCCTTTTAAGGGCTGGTAAGGTAAAAGAGCTTTGAACTTTTGTAATTTAGAATAGGGTAGGGCATTTTTTTATTTTGTGGGCTTTGTTATTTTATTAGGGGGCTTAGAGTAGGTGTAATTAGTTTAAAATTGTTGTAATATTTTTCTAATGTTTGTAAATATTTTTTTATTTTTTGTAACTTAGTTCTTTTTTATTTTTTGTACTTTAGTTAGTTTATTTAATTGTATTTATTTGTAGGTATTGTATTTAATTAATTTATTGATAGTGTAGTGTTAGGTTTAATTGTAGATAATTGTAGGCATTTTATTTAATTAATTTATTGATAGTGTAGTGTTAGGTTTAATTGTAACTTAGGTTAGGATTTATTTTACAGGTAATTTTGTAATTATTTTAACTAGGTAGCTATTAAATAGTTATTAACTATTTAATAGCTATTGTACCTGGTTAAAATAATTACAAAGTTGCCTGTAAAATAAATATAAATCCTAAAATAGCTACAATATAATTATAATTTATATTGTAGCTATATTAGGGTTTATTTTACAGGTAAGTATTTAGCTTTAAATAGGAATAAGTTATTTATTAAGAGTTAATTTATTTAGTTAGATTTAAATTATATTTAACTTAGGGGGGTGTTAGTGTTAGGGTTAGACTTAGCTTTAGGGGTTAATACATTTATTATAGTAGCGGTGAGGTCCGGTCGGCAGATTAGGGGTTAATACTTGAAGTTAGGTGTTGTAGAGGTTAGGGAGGGCAGATTAGGGGTTAATACTATTTATTATAGGGTTATTGAGGCGGGAGTGAGACGGATTAGGGGTTAATAACTTTATTATAGTAGCGGTGAGGTCCGGTCGGCAGATTAGGGGTTAATAAGTGTAGGTAGGTGTCGGCGACGTTGAGGGGGGCAGATTAGGGGTTAATAAATATAATATAGGGGTCGGCGGTGTTAGGGGCAGCAGATTAGGGGTACATAGGTATAACGTAGGTGGCGGCGTTGTGCGGTCGGCAGATTAGGGGTTAAAAAAATTTATTATAGTGGCGGCGATGTGGGGGGACCTCGGTTTAGGGGTACATAGGTAGTTTATGGGTGTTAGTGTACTTTAGAGCACAGTAGTTAAGAGCTTTATAAACCGGCGTTAGCCCAGAAAGCTCTTAACTTCTGGCTTTTCTCTGCGGCTGGAGTCTTGTCGTTAGATTTCTAACGCTCACTTCAGCCAAGACTCTAAATACCGGCGTTAGAAAGATCCCATTGAAAAGATAGGATACGCAAATGGCGTAGGGGGATCTGCGGTATGGAAAAGTCGCGGCTGGAAAGTGAGCGTTAGACCCTTTAATGAGTGACTCCAAATACCAGCGGGCGGTAAAAACCAGCGTTAGGACCCCCTAACGCTGGTTTTGACGGCTACCGCAGAACTCTAAATCTAGGCGTATATTAATAAACAGGGTATACTAGATATATTTAGAATTTTGTATTTTCAACTATTATTGTACCCAGATAGTTTATTTATAGGTTTAAAATAACATAATTAAAATCCTGACAAAAACAAAACTACACTATAATACTTTAAAACATAAGAGACCTTATTACATGTTTGATAGGCTTCTTTATACAGACCCTATATTATACAGTAGTATTACCCCGCCTTAGCTACAATAGTGGAAAAACCTTCCTACTTTTAATATATTAACGCATGACAGTAGTATCACAATAGATAGAGGCATGAGTTTGCACATACCCCTCAAACTACGATAGGCCAATCCTAAAGAGACACCGTCTCTATGGTAACGGTGGAGCTCGTCAGCCTATCGGTGCTCAGCTGAACTAACAACACGGAAATAGGACGTTTAGATTTAAACTTACACACTATTAGGGGAAACAGCAAAGTACAATCTGGTTGATCGGATCGCATCACCTTTATTTTACACATCGGAACTCACACAAGTCAGATCACTGATGGCTAAGGTTAGTGGGAAACTGAAGGTATGTGAAATAGGACGCTTAGATTTAAACTTACACACTATTAGGGAAAACAGAAAAGTATAATCTGGTTGATCGGATCGCATTACCTCTTTTTCACACATCGGAACTCACATAAGTCAGATCACTGACGGCTAAGGTTAGTGTGAAACTGAAGGTATGTTTTGAATGGTATACAACTAAAAATAAAAATAAGGGTACAATATGACCGATAAGGCAAATATATTGCAATAGGAATTAGAGTTATGTCATTACCACATCAGACACAATCTAGTATTACTGCATGAAATTACTATACTATACCGATAATGCAAATACATTGTAATAGGAATTAGATTTATGTTACTACTACATTAGACACAATATAACACTACTGCATGAAATTACTACACTATATCATCATAATACTATTTAGTACATTTTTGTTCTTAGAAAAGATATTATGTATAATGAAAGGATATAGAGGAGGAAGTGTTGTGTCTATATGAAAGGGAATGTAAGAGAGCTGACAGGCAACCACAATGGTTAAAACATTCTGAGAGCACACAGGTGCACAGGATCAATTAGGGAGTTTCCCATCCTAACAAGATATGTTAGAATGTCAGTTAGTAAATATAAGGCAGAGTTAGGAGTAGGATGTATTACCATATGCCTGAAGAAACGGTTGTTTAACCGAGAAATGCGTTGCATGTCAAAGGGGGTCACTGTGACCACCCTGGGTCCACTTTGTTAACACTACGGTGTTATTTTACGAATTTTTGTTTTTAAATAAAACTGTTTTTATTCTATTATCACACTGAGTGGACATATTCATCTTACTATCCTACCTGCCTTAAACATCTTACTACTACTTTGTGGAGTTGCCACACTTTGGATACAGACCTCAGTCGGGAGTTCAAGAGGTGAGCTGACATACCTCTCCAAATTGCCAGCCCATTCCTACTAGCACATTGGTGTGCTCGCCCAAAATGTGAGTACCCATTTGTGGAAACTTATTAGAACTATTGCCACTGTATCCTGGATGATCTGCACATGTAGTGCATGTCTTTTTATTGTCCTTCTAGTTTATCAATATTAAGAAATTGCCTTTGATTGTGGGTGAGCTGTTACACCTGTACAAATCTACAGCCTGCAACTACCAGCACATAAGTTTGATTTTGGAATATGTGAGTACACATTCGGCTATTGATTTGAATTTAATTCTTTATCCTGACGATACTACACATGAGGCGCCCCTCTGTTCTTTTTATATATTTTTCTCTAATGTGACTTGATTCACAGGGATAGTATCTCTAGTTTTGCACTATTTTAACAATCTGATTTCGTATGTTCCTTATTATGTTGTACCTCTTCTGCTTAGATGAAGGGGGATAAATATGATCAAATGTGCTTTATAAGCATTCCCAACTATTTTCCTCCCGGTGCCTTTCTGGCGTTCTTGGTTAGATTTGGGGGTTTTGTTATTATTATAAAGGACCCAGTTGCGGGGTATAAGGGGAGCAATAAACTTTGAAAAGTGAGTTCAGCTCTTTTAGCCGTATATTTCTTGTATGCCTCCTTAATGTAGCTCAGTTGGGGCTGTTGTGAGATGCGCAATATGATAATGGCGGTTTCCCGCGTCGTACCTTGATCTCCGTGTTTAAGGCTAGCCTTTGCTGATGTACTGCCAGTTGTCACTGCTTTTGTTTTTTCTGCACACCGTGTTGCCAATTGTGAGATCTCCTCTGTTAGCTGTGTGCTTGTATGTCCAAGTTTTATTTTCTCTAGGCCGCAGCCGCGGTCTTTCCAATGCAGTCTTCCGGTTCTGCCTAAACAAGCGAACACTAGGCTAACTCCAGTTGCCGGTCGTATGCCTCTGTGATAACTAGCTGAAATCCTGTAGCATCCAGCTTTTTAACTTTCATATATGTGCTTTTTTTGAGTTTTTAGTCACGGAGCTCTCTCTATGTGCGTCCTCTCTGGCTTGCGGTTAGCTCCGCCCCCGGGGTTTTTAATTTTTTAAACATAGACTGCCCTCTTTGAAGGCTTATTGCCTAGTATCATATATTTTCGATTTAAAATGTTTGTTTGTTGCACATGATTTTGTATACTATTGTAATAATAGAAAATAAAACATTCTTGCTTGATTTGTATAATACTATATTTTATTTTTTAGACAATATTAACTTTTATTATGTGATTTTAAATAATACTATATTTTGTTTTAGAAAATATTACCTTCTTACATCATTTTATATAATATTATGGGGTTTTTAGAAAAAAAAAAACACTACCTAAAATATGTATAAACTGGTTTTAATATATTTTAATGTAATTATACTGCATAGTAGATTCAGGAGTAATTTGCAGAAGCACCTCTTTACAGAAAGGGAGATTGATTTATGGAATAAACTGCCACAAGATGGCAATGATAAACGCTGTGGGGGACTTTAAGAATGCCTGGGATAAGCATAAGGCAAACCTATATACTAATTAATGCCAGGGATAAGCATAAGACAAACCTATATACTAATTAATGCCAGGGATAAGCATAAGGCTATCCTATATACTAATTAACGCCCGGGATAAGCATAAGGTGATCCTATATACTAATTAATGCCAGGGATAAGCATAAGACAAACCTATATACTAATTAATGCCAGGGATAAGCATAAGGCTATCCTATATACTAATTAATGCCCGGGATAAGCATAAGGTGATCCTATATACTAATTAATGCCAGGGATAAGCATAAGACAAACCTATATACTAATTAATGCCAGGGATAAGCATAAGACAAACCTATATACTAATTAATGCCAGGGATAAGCATAAGGCTATACTATATACTAATTAACGCCCGGGATAAGCATAAGGTGATCCTATATACTAATTAATGCCAGGGATAAGCATAAGACAAACCTATATACTAATTAATGCCAGGGATAAGCATAAGGCTATCCTATATACTAATTAATGCCCGGGATAAGCATAAGGTGATCCTATATACTAATTAATGCCAGGGATAAGCATAAGACAAACCTACATACTAATTAATGCCAGGGATAAGCATAAGACAAACCTATATACTAATTAATGCCAGGGATAAGCATAAGGCTATCCTATATACTAATTAATGCCCGGGATAAGCATAAGGTGATCCTATATACTAATTAATGCCTGGGATAAGCATAAGGCAAACCTATATACTAATTAATGCCAGGGATAAGCATAAGACAAACCTATATACTAATTAATGCCAGGGATAAGCATAAGGCTATCCTATATACTAATTAATGCCCGGGATAAGCATAAGGTGATCCTATATGCTAATTAATGCCAGGGATAAGCATAAGACAAACCTATATACTAATTAATGCCAGGGATAAGCATAAGGCTATCCTATATACTAATTAATGCCCGGGATAAGCATAAGGTGATCCTATATACTAATTAATGCCAGGGATAAGCATAAGACAAACCTACATACTAATTAATGCCAGGGATAAGCATAAGACAAACCTATATACTAATTAATGCCAGGGATAAGCATAAGGCTATCCTATATACTAATTAATGCCCGGGATAAGCATAAGGTGATCCTATATACTAATTAATGCCTGGGATAAGCATAAGGCTATCCTATATACTAATTAAAGGGACATTAAACACTTTGAGATGGTAATATAAAATTATAAATTGTATATAATAAAACAACTCTGCAATATACTTTCATTATTTATTTTGTCCTCTTTGCTTGTAATTCCATACTGTAATTGTGAGCTTTTCAGTTCCTGTTAGAAATGGAAGTGCAGAACACTGTTAAATCCAGCACAACCATTGGCTGCACACTCTAGTGACTTATTTATAACTGACCCTAATTGGCCACAGCAGAGAAGGTAACACAAGTTACAACATGGCAGCTCCCAGTGTTTTATAGACACTAAAGCTTTACACTTATTTTGTCACTTTTTAAACAACTAATGAAACTTTAAAAAATACATCTACATGTTAGTCATGGACTAATCTTTTCTTTGAATGCATCGTTCTATCTAGCATGTATTTAGTGTTTAATGTCCCTTTAATGCCTGAGATAAGCATAAGGCTATCCTATATAACTAATTAATGCATGAGACAAGCATAAGGCTATCCTATATAACTAATGCATGAGATAAGCATAAGGCGATCCTATATATGAATTAATGCCTGGGATAAGCATAAGGCTATCCTATAAATGAATTAATGCCTGGAATAAGCATAAGGCTATCCTATCTACTAATTAATGACTGAGATAAGCATAAGGCGATCCTATATATGAATTAATGCCTGGGATAAGCATAAGGCTATCCTATATATGAATTAATGTCTGGAATAAGCATAAGGCTATCCTATCTACTAATTAATGACTGAGATAAGCATAAGGCTATCCTATATATGAATTAATGCCTGGCATAAGCATAAGGCTATCTTATATACTAATTAATGCCTGGGATAAGCATAAGGCTATCCTATATACTAATTAAAGGGACATTAAGCAGTAATAAATGTTAGATAGAATGGTGCATTCAAAGAAAAGATTAGTCTGAGAATAACATGTAGATGTATTTTTTAAAGTTTCATTAGCTGTATAAATATTGACAAAATAAGTGTAAAGTTTTAGTGTCTATAAAACAATGGTAGCTGCCATGTTGTAACTTAGGATACCTTCTCTGCTGTGGCCAATTAGGGACAGTTATAAATAGGTCACTAGAGTGTGCAGCCAATGGCTGTGTGGAATATAACAGTGTTCTGCATTTCCATTTCTAACAGGAACTGAAAAGCTTATAATTTCAGAATGGAATTAGAGGAAAATTGGACAAAATAAATAATAAAAATATATTGCAAATATTTTTTTCTATATACAATTTATTATTTTATATTACCATCTTAAAGTGTTTAATGTCCCTTTAATGTCTGGGATAAGCATAAGGCTATCCTATATACTAATTAATGCCTGAGATAAGCATAAGGCTATCCTACAAAATAGATACATTTATAATTTTAGGAAATATTGGGCAGACTTGCTGGGCCTATGGTTCTTATCTGCCATCAAAATCTATGCTTTTCCCACATTCACTGAATAACAAACCCATTTTACGTTATATACAAGATTAATTAAAGCGGTATTCTAAAGCAAAAGTTAAACGCTTTTATTTGTAAAAAGCCTGTAGATTTTTCATTAATGACCTTAAATAACAATGCCATAGATTACAAGAGGAGCGCAAAGGGACATGGAGTGCTAATATCACTAGCATAAAAATCCATATCACTTACATTTTGTGCTCATATTAGTTAGTATATATGGTGCAAGCGGTAGTATAGTGCACGCTACACTGTTCATGTCAGATAGCCCATGTATGTAATTTCCCTCAGATAATAGATTTCTGTGAAATTTTAGTAACATTTATTTTGAATATCACTTGAGCGCAAAACAAATGGAGTGTGAGATTTCAGTTCAGGCTATTTTTGTTCAAAGTGATTGTAAATTTTAATGAATTGAAGCCCAGTATCTAAAAATAATCTTAAAACAGGGGCACTTTTACTGATTAAACTTTACAAAGACGCTTCTTATTTTAAATACTTACCATTTTGTAATGGTAACTATACCGCTGTTCCTCCGCTTGCATCTCCTTCTGTATTTAGCATATTGATGGCGAATATGGCTTCCTCAAATTGTTTTGTGTGCCCCACAAGCAGGATGTCAAAGGGGACACTCAACGATTTGAGGAAGACGGATTTGTCATCAATATGCTCAATACAGAAGAAGATGTGGTCGGAGGATATGTATAGGGTGCTATATAGATATTGGGTGAATTAAAAATGTGTCAAATATTTTAACTAACAACTTGTAATAGCCAGTCATGCGTTATTTATTGTGCAAGGCTGATAGAAAAATAACACACCTCATGTTATCAGCTGTGTTCCACTTGTAATCTAAGTCTATATGGTCAACCCTTCAAATGGGTAGAAAAGACCCAATATGAAGCAACAAGCTTTCTAGGGTGCTGCTCAAGAGTTGCAATGCAGTGTCCATTCATAATTTTACCTATGTTTTTAACTCCTTTGTAAATGTTGTTACCATGGCACTAGATAGTTTTTTCTTATGGTGCCTGTTCTATATGTACCACACTTAGGCCTAGATTACAAGTGGAGCTCTATCAATTTTACTGATATTACAAATCAGTGGTTAAAATATTAACCAGATAATGTTAACTTGCCCTACACTTTCTATGGGATAGTGCAGGCTGCATTAGCATTGCTCATATTACAAGTGGTGAGTTATGTGTAGCGCTCAAGCACAACAAATAATAGCGCTTAAAATTTTATTAAGTTTAAAGATCTGAAGTAAAGTGTTAGGGCTACAATAAAAGTAAAACGAAACACATGTATAATATATTAAAATAAAGTGTTTCACACACACACACACACACACACACATATATATATATATATATATATTAGACATGTGCGATTCGTTTCGGATCGATTCGGAAATTCAGAAAATTCAGAAATTCGGATCGATTCGAATTTCCGAATTAAAATACTGCTGAATCTACCGAATAAATCCGAATCAAATTGAATACATCCCAATCGTTTCGGATGTATTCGGTAGATTCGGATGGCCGTGTATTACACTAGTATTGTACAGTATATTAGGTTTTATCACTCTGCTATGGGTTAAACCTAATATACAGTACATAATACTAGTGTAATACACAGCACATCCCACCTAACACTTACCGAAATTCTGAATTTCCGAATCGATTCGAACCGAATTGAATCGAATCGAACCGAATTTTTTCCGAATCCGAATGAATCCGAAACGAATTCATTTGAATTTTTCCAAATTCGAATAGATCCGAACTGAAATTCGAACCGATCCGAATCGATCCGAACCGAACTGAAACGAATTTTTCGAAGCTGCACAAGTCTAATATATATATACATATATATATATATTACATTTGAAATATAGTTTAAGACTTTGTGAGGAACACTATTTCTTCTTCTTGTTTTTTAGCCCTACTTTAGCTTAGCACACCTTTGGGTTAGCACTCAAAAGAAAAACCCAGGGCCTAAGTTGTGTAGCATGTCCCATAGAAGTCTATTAGGAGAGGGATTTAGAGCGGCCACCTTCAGATGTTAACATGCCCAAGACTTTTGCTTCGCAGATAACATTTAACTTTCATCTTCAAGCTCCACTTGTAATCTAGGTCTTAATATATACCCTAAAACATTACTAAAATGTTGTCTAGCTATATATTTAGATAACCATATTTTCATCTCTTTCAACTCTGTCATGTGAAACGTTGGAATCCCTTTGATGAGATCTTCTTTGTTCATTGGGTAGGCTAGGCGACGTTGCATCCTCCCTTTAAAAAGAATAAGAAACATCTTATTTTTCGTTCTTTAAATATTTTTAAACATGTATTTAATAACTAGTATATTAAAAACCTTATATAGTTTAAATCTCAAATACATCAATTAATTTGTATGCAGTAGCAATTCAATTCAATTAAGAACAAATATGAGAAAACAAATTTGATTATATATTGTCATAACTTTTGTTCTGATAATAGATAAATTCAGTAAATAACATTTTATATCTCTTTATATCTCTAGATGTCATTTAAAAAAATCTTTATCCATTTAAGGTTTTACATAGCAGCTTCATTTTTGAATCACAGGAAATTAATTTTCCATTATGATGAGCTTTGTAAGAAACCAGGAAAAAAACACCAAAAAATAAAAATAAAAACTTGCACTGGGGCAAGGTATTAAGGTTAACAGGTGCTATCATACCTTAAAAAGCATTGACCTAGTGTGGAGCACAATTAATAGCACACAGTACGCTATCCATATCGCAATCCCTTGCTAAAAATAGCTCACCATCTGGTATTTCAAGTGAATGGTAAGAAAGGTTTACCAGAGAATCTTAATGCAACTAAATTGTTTAGTATGCCCTGTACTTTCAATAGGTAGCACAGGGTATGATATAATCGATCATATTACAAGTGGTGAGTTAAGTTTTGCGCTCCAGTGCAACACATAACAATGCAGAAAAATGTAATATAAAGTGTTGCAGATACAAATTTCTATTAAAAGATCTATGTAGCGCATCTAACAAAGACTGTGTTCTGTTAATCTTGAGATGAGGTACTTATATGACTCACAAAAATAATTTAGATTATATACTGCTATACTTGGTGGGGCTCCACCAAATTCCAGTCTGACAGCAGTAGATGACTATATATAGGTGGCAGCCTCGCCTCAGAAGTAAAAAGAAAAAGAAAGGAAAAAAGAAAACAAAAGATACACATTTCGACCTTTTCTCGAGGTAAAATAAAAGTGACTCAGTCGATAGATACATTTTAAATATAATTGACCAATTGGACAACAGTCGCTTCCATCTGAACGTCTCTGATTGGACATCAGGCACTTGAACTTCACTTGTACTTTTTCCTATGTTTATATTTTCTTTTACATTTTCAGCCAAAAATATTAAATCAGTGGGCAAATATTTTTAGAGAGGACTTAGGATATCAGAATACTAGAAAGTGGATATTGTCCTATCTTCTTTATCAGCCAATCAAGATTGTTCAATCAAGGGGTAGTAGTACCAGGTATTACCTGCTAAATTTTAATACCTGGAGTGACTAACAAGTGTGTACAGAGGGTAGTGTAGTGGGTGTAAGTGTTGACATCTAAGGGCTAGATTACAAGTGGAGCACTATTTAACGCTCCTGCTCGAGCGTTAACTGTGCTAGAACTAAGCTTTTCTTAGGTTACGCTTGTATTATGAGTTGAAAGTATCTTAGAGCCTTTTGTGCAATATTTTTTGTTTAATAATTTTTTTCTAGATGGTGTTATTATGAGTGTAAGTGAACTTTCTAATGTATTTTTTATGTGTTTTGTAACAGTTTTTTGTTTCAAGAAACAGTTAACCATAGCTCTGAGGTCGCATTAACTTCAATTGCGCTCAAGCAATCACGTTTAGTTTCAACTTGGAATACGAGCCCCTTTTCACTTGCACGTAACTCGTAATCTAGCCCAATATCAGATGAGCTTCCAAACTCAATATTTTTTTTTATTATTATTATTAATATACTTTATTTATGAAGCACCAACATATTCCGCAGCGCTATCTATGGGTACCATTCATTTAAATAAAACAATTATATAAAAGACAAGACAACATTTGACAAACACATACAGGAGGAATTAAGGATCCTATTCCCATGGGAATTTGCCATCTAGAAGGGTAGGAGGTTGAGAAACAGGAGGTAAGGACTGCAAGAGAAAGAATGATGTTAATACAGAGTTAGATGAGGGGGAATATTAGGTAAGTGGAATTAATTTGTTACTGAGTTGGGTGGTAGGCTTCTTTGAACAAAAATATCTTCAGGGAGCATTTAAAAGAAGAAAGATTAGGGGAAAGTCTGACAGCACGAGGGAGAGTGTTCCAGAGGGTAGGTGCTGCATAACATAAGTCCTGCAATCTAGCATGGGAAGAGGTGATAGTCAAAGATGCACAGAGCAGGTCATTGTTGGATCTTAGTGGACGGGCTGGAGTATATTTGTTGATTATAGAGGATAGGTAGTAGGGAACGGCGTTGGTGAGGGCTTTTTATGTAAGGTTGAGAATTTTGAATTTATTTCTGTTGTGAATGGGGAGCCAATGAAGGGACTCGCAGAGAGGTGCAGCAGATACAGAGCGACGCAAAAGGTGGATTAGCCTGGTAGAGGCATTTAGGACGGATTGAAGGGGGATAGGCGGGAAAGAGGAATGTCAGTAAGTAGGTTATTGCAGTAGTAAAGTAAGTAAATTAAAGGGAGTGGATTATTTGCTTTGTGGTGTCAACGATCAGAAAAGGGTGAATCTTGGAAATATTGCATAGGTGTTTGCAGCAGGATGAAGAAAGCAATTGGATGTGGGGGATGAAGGATAGATTTGAGTCAAGTGTAACTCAAAGATAGCGGACTTGGGGTGAAGGGGATATGGTAATGCCATTGATAGGGATAGAAAAGTCATAAGGAGCTCAGTCTTGAACATGTTAATTTTTAGGTGGTGAGAGGCCATCCAGGAAGAAATGCCAGATAAGCAGTCGCTGACATGAGAAAGTACAGAGGGAGAGAAAGCAGGGGTGGAGAAGTAGATCTGGGTGTCATCAGCCAGTTTACCCAGTGAAGAAGTATAAATAGAGAAGAGTAAAGGACCCAGAACAGATCCTTGAGGTACTCCAACAGACAGGGGAATTGGAGAAGAGGGGTCACCAGCAAATTACATAGAAAAGGACCTGTGAGAAAGATAATAGTGGATCAAAGAAAAAGCAGTGTCATAAAGGCCAAGAGAACTAAGGGTCTGAAGGAGGAGGGGGGTGTCAACTGTGTTGAAGGCAGCTGAGAGGTCAAGAAAGATAGCTATAGAGCAGTGGCCAATACTTTTAGCAGAGAAAAGATTGTTAGTAACCTAGGTAAGGGCAGTCTCAGTTGAGTGTTTGGGGTAGAAGCCAGATTGCAGGGGGTCAAGCAAGGATTTGGAGGAAGAAAGTGGGTTAGGCGTTGTAAACTAATTTTTCCAGTATCTACTGATATTGGAAATATTCTAATCAATCCCCTATATTAGTTGGATAGCTTATACATAACCTTTTGTCACGATTTGTCAAAATACTATTTTATTTATTAATTTGGAACTAATACACCCTCCATGTGAGGGTAGATAATAATAGACATGTAAGTTCAACCAACCACGTATTAGAGCTTAATTAATTGACTGTAAACTTTATTAATAGACTGTATTAGAGTTTTAATGTTCTGATGGTGGTGTCAAGTGCATCATGGACTGAAGACTTGAATTATTCTTTTCTGGCCTTGCTTTCCTCCCCCCCGTGCACACAGGTGAAATATAGTTGTGTTCCTCAAGTGTTGCTTTGTCTGCATTCCTCTTGTGCCTCGCTAGATAAGTTAAAGGGCCACTAAAGTCAAAATTAAAGTTTCATGATTCATGCAGTTTAAAACAACTTACCAATATACTTCCATTATCAAAATGTACACAATCTTTTTATATGCACACTGAGGCTCCAGTCCCTACTAAGCATGTACAAAAGTGCATAGTATATGTGTATATATGCCTTTTGTGATTCGCTGATGGCTGTCACATGATGGAGGGAAGGAAAAATTAAACAAATTTTAAAATTTGACAGAAAATATTCTACTGCTCATTTGAAATTCAAAGTAAGTGATATTGCATTTCATTTTTATTGTGTATTTTTCATTTATTACATTTTACTCTATTTAGTGGTCTTTTAATCAAACAATTCAAAATTGTTGTGTCACAGTTAAGTATCTCGATTGTTGGCTCTTATGTGTTTCTTTACCACTCTGTGGGCTAGATTGCGAGTGAAGCCCAAATCAACGCTTCCACTCAAGCGTTAATTGTGCTAGAAATAAGCTTTTTGCGCTCATTGGGTTGCGTTCGTATTATGAGTTGAAAGTAAACTGTTTTCACTCTTGCTGTAGCCTGACTAGCACAAAAAGCCGAAGCTAGAATATTATTCAACTAATGCTGTGTACATTTGGAATTAAAAAAAAAAGGTGATCTTTCAGACAAAATCAGCCTAGGTTTGGGAGAAGGAGGGGTAACCATAGACGCAGAGATAATAAGACTAAGTCAGTAACTTTTTTGGGGAGTGGCACTGACTGTTCCTCTGAGGATAAACAGTCAGAAAATGAACAAAGTAAAACTACTCCCACTGGTATCCTTAAAAACCCTCTAGCATGTACTACAGCATCACATGCCCCTATAAATCCTGGAGCACAGCAGAGAGAGACGAACTGTAACTGAGCAGCCAACTAATTCCAAATACAAACTTCTCACTCCCAATTTATCAACAAACCCTTTCTAACACAATGGAGAGAGATAATTTAACTTGTTTTTTCCCGTAGACCAGGGTGTACCAGGAGGGGGGAAGCAAAGAGACACATATAAATATCATCCAAGAGAGGTATCAGCTTCGGGGCACTTGACCCCAAACCAGATACAAATAAGCAATGTTATCAATCTTTTATCTACACCCCTTACACCAGAACAAATAAAGGTTTTAGGATTAGGCTTGAGTTTTTCTCCCACTAATAACTTCAATGTTTTTCAAACTATTATGGACATAAATAGATTGCTAAGGAATATTACCCTAAATAAATTCTACAATAATAATACGTGTCTGTCAGATAATCTTGTATCAAATTCTGCTGAAGTAGCAGAGTCAGTTGCAACTCCAGTTTGAAACTGCAACTGATTCTGCTACTGTCAGCAAAGGCCCTACCACCAAAAGAAAATCACAGTTTTATTCTATGCAACATAGAGGAAATGCGATTGAAACCTTTTATAATAGGGTTGAAAAGGACCTAATTATGTTAAAAGATAGAATATAGTGATTAGAAAAGCATATAAGGAGGGAATGAGAGTGGTATTAGACCGTACACACTATATACAGGAAATGTAATTTAAGTAATAACAAAGATTATTTGATTGTGAAGGGGGACCCTATGTCCCTTTTTCAACAAGAACTGAAACATCTTTTGCATGATGGGTTGGAACAGGGCATTTTGGACACTGATACGGTGGATTATCTATATAACATCCTAAAATTCCCCTATTCCACCACCTCCCAAAAGTTCACAAGTCCCTTGACAATATTCAGGGATGTACTATAGTCAGTGGGGTAGATTCCCTTCTGGCTATATTGTCTCAATGGCTGGACTAAATTCTTCAACCCCTGGTCTTGTCTTTCCCCTCTTATCTGAAGGACACTAAGCATGTCCTGAAAGTGATGAATGATCTCAAATGGAGTAATAAGTTTATTTGGCTCACTGTAGATGCAGTCTCTTTGTATTCTTGTATCCACCACAACAAAGGCATGGAAGTTATTTGCTTTTTCTTTTAAAATGTTACTGACCATTCAGAATCATTCAATCTCTTTGTGATTTGGGTTGTAGCCTTTTTATTGACACACAATTTCTTCCAATTTGAGGAGGTATTCTATCTCCAAAGATGTGGTACAGCCATGGGAGCAAAATTTGCTCCATCTTTTGCTAATCTATATCTTGGCTGGTGGGAGTTTTCCACATCTTTGGAGATATAAACCCCTATAGAGAGTTTATTACCATCTACAAAAGATATATAGATGATCTTCTCTTTATCTGGTCAGGTCCTGAACAACTTATAGAGTCTTTTGTGGATTGGTTAAAATTTGATAGAATTGGGCCTTCGTTTTACCTTTGAATCAAATAAAAAACAAATTATCTTTCTAGATCTTACTTTGGTGGGCCAAATGAATGGCACAATATAATCTACGGTGTACCAAAAACCTATAGCAGGTAATTCCCTACTATATGGTACAAGCTGTCATCCTAAACATATACCCTTTGGCTTAGCTAAAGGGCTAAAGGAGAATTTGTACACCTCAAAAGGAATTGTTTAGAGAATGAGGATTACAACAGACTAGCAGAGGAGTTAGAACTTAGATTGAGGGACAGAAGGTATCCCTCACAAGCAATTAAAAGGGCAAAATTGTCGGTTTAAGCTAGATCCAGAGAGGAATTGCTGGGTCAAAAAATGTTTTTGGGGTTGTGACAATTGTCACTGAGCATAGTGTGCAATATCCAGAAATATGCAACATTATCCGTAAACATTTTTCTATGCTGGCTGTGGAGGACAATATGGTTGAGGTAGTTAAACAAGGGCTTAGATGCTTATATAGGAAAAGTCCTACTCTAGGATCTATCCTCTTTCCCATACAGTTGAAGCCTATTAAGGAAAGTATGAGCTCCTTGTTAAAACATTTAGGAATGTACAGGTGTGGACATCACAGATGTAAACCTTTACGTTGTTTAAGACACACAAGCCTTATCATATATAGGGTCTTGTCTCAACTGCACCTCAAATTATGTTGTCTATTTAATAGAGTGTGCCCATTGTAGAGTCCAATATGTCAGACTTACAACCCGTAATGTAAAAACCATAATCAGGGAACATTTTTCATCTTTCAGTTTCATCTACCCTTCTTGTTCAACATTTTGGCATAAAATACCATAATAACTTAAATACCTTTTCATGGTGTGCCATTGAAAAAGCTCGGAAACCTAAGAGAGGGGGAGATCTAGATCATATGTATCTAAAAGAGAGGCATATTGGATTTTTACACTGGGCACAAGATATCCATCAGGTCTGAACTCCCGTTATGATGTCATGAATCATTGGCAATAGTCTCATCATTAGTATTTGAACTCCTGTTAAGATGTTATGAATCATTGGCAAAAGTCCAATCTTATGTAATTAGCTACCATTTGATATTTTCTCTCTCATATATTCCCTTAGATATCTTTAGTGATTGATACATTAATAACCAAGTTAACAATCTAGGCATGTATTGTTTAGGAGAATTATATCTAGTATTATCTTGCACTAGATTTAGTTTATTTTGTTCAGCTCAATGTATTAATTGAAAGGAGGATTTTTGATGATCTGGGAGTCATCTATTTCTCTTAGTGAGTATGTTCACTTTGAATAAAACATATGTATGAAATTACGTAGAAATAAGTCATCAAGCGCAAGTCAGAAAATTTGAATTAAATTGTATTACGGTATTGAAGATTGTATATCATGATTTGCCATAACACTTTATACTTTAATTACACTGATAAAATAGAGTATATATAATATTCAGGATGTCTGCATTATTGTATCTATCAGATGGTAAGAAACAAGAGCTTCAGTGAGTCAAATTAATACTTAGTCCATTATTTTTGCAATAATGTACCCACTAGATGGAAACAATTGTATAAAGATCAAGCTCTAGTTTGGTACAATGTATATGTAATCATATGTACTCACTTGGTACACTTCGCTTGTATATATTTCTCTATATTTTCTATAATTTTTTGTATCCATGCTATAGTTCATTCTGAGCAAGACAATGATACTATTGGCTTCCTCAACATGGGTGTAATTTAGTTTTAACCAATGATAGTGTGTTTAACCTTTTAAAAAGTTCCACATAGCACAGTAAGCTATGACTACGGCCCAGAGCCGAAAAGCGTTAGCCAGTCTGTGTTACGCTATGTTGATGTCTGTACAGGTTTGCTGTAACCTATTTTAATTTGTATTAATAAAATGAAGATTTATCGTTAGACGGCTTTTACTCTTTTTTTGACTACCAGCCTGATTGCCATCAGAACACTTATACAACACATCAGGGCAGGTGTTGCCCCATTGGACAATCACAGAGTCACGTGAGTCAAATGAATCGACAGGGTCTACCGTGAAGATGCCACTACTTGGAAGCTGGATGTTACGTCGGTGTGTTGGAAAGCTGTTTTGTTATTGCTCACACAGGACAGGCAATACCAGCAATGGTGAATTGAGCCAGCGGAATTGACCTACATGATAAGCCAGAATTAAGGTACTATTGTTGTCGACTTTGCTGTGTGGTCTGGGAGACTGAAAGCAGTGCTTCAGGGCATACCTTTGTTATGACTTTTAAATAATTTGATAATTTACAAAGGATTGTCTAGCATTGTTTGTTGTTTGATCTGTGTGTTTTAAAAACATGTTTTGTGTGTTTTTAGTGCCTGCTATGTGTTATTTTACCCTATTACTAATTTGTGACTCCTTATCCCACTACTTACTGACCTTTCCAGGAACCTACCACTATTTTTTAAAGTAGTACGTTCACAATTTACCATATACTGAGGCCTACTTATCAAGCCTTCAACTGTGCTGCATTCGCCGGCACCAATACGCTCGCCTGACATCACCTAACATTGCGGCCGCAGACCTGAATACGCTCTCCATATTTATATAAAAAGCTGTCAAAAAGCTGCGCGCCAAGTACGGGGCGATGAGCAGTGGATTGTTGTTAACTAACAGTCATCGATCTCGCTGCTATTTGACTTTTTCCCAGCTTTATTTATATACTGTAACTAAACACCGCCACTATACTAAACTGTTTAACCCCTATCCCGCCGCAACTAAATAAAGTTATTAACCCCTATCCCGCTGCTCCCGGAGCCCACCGCAACTCTAATAAACTTATTAACCTAAACCTAACAACCACTTAAATTTACATTAAATATTAACTCATCCCAATCTTATAATAAATTAAAACTTACCTGTAGATTTAAATTAAACTATTAATTAATCTACCCTAACTGTTATACTAAGATTACATTAAACTATATTAAACTATTAATTAATCTACCCTAACTATTAGACTAAAATTACAATAAACTATATTAAACTAATAATTAACCTACCCTAACTGTTATACTAAAATGACATTAAGCTACAAATTAAATTAAATATATTATATAGTTAAAAACCTAACCCTACTCAAATTATTTTAATCTACTATTAAAAATTACAAAGTTACAAAAACTAACAAATAAGTTAGACAAAATAACAAACACTAAGTTACACAAAATAAGATCCACTTACAGTTTCTGAAGACCCACATCCATCCTCAACGAAGCCGGCAGAAGTCCTCAACAAAGCCGGCAGAAGTCTTCATCCAAGCGGGCCGAAGTCTTCTTCCAGACGGCATCTTCTATCTTCATCCATCCAGCGCGGAGCGGCTTCATCTTCAAGACACCCGGCGCGGAACATCCTCTTCTTTCGACGTCTTCTTCTGAATTAAGTTTCCCTTTAAATGACGTCATCCATGATGGCGTCCCTTAGATTCTGATTGGCTGATAGATTTCTATCAGCCAATCGGAATTAAGGTTGAAAAAATCTTATTGGATGTTGCAATCAGCCAATAGGATTGAGCTTTCATCCTATTGGCTGATCCAATCAGCCAATAGGATTGAGCTCACATTCTATTGGCTGATTGGAATAGCCAATAGAATGCAAGCTCAATCCTATTGGCTGATTGCAACAGCCAATAGGATTTTTTCAACCTTAATTAGACTAAATAGAATTCTATCAGCCAATCAGAATCTAAGGGACACCATCTTGGATTATGTCAATTAAGGGAACCTTCATTGTTGAAGAAGACGTCGATTGAAGAGGATGCCTTGAAGATGGAGTCGCTCCGTGCCGGATGGATGAAGATAGAAGATGCCGTCTGGATGAAGACTTCTGCCGGCTTGGATGAAGACTTCTGCCGGCTTCGCTGAGGACTTCTGCCGCTTCGTTGAGGATGGATGTCAGGTCTTCAGAAACTGTAAGTGGATCTTTGGGGGTTAGTGTTAGTTTTTTTAAGGGTTTATTGGGTGGATTTTATTTTTAGATTAGGGTTTGGGCAAGGAAAAAGAGCTAAATTCCCTTTTAAGGGCAATTCCCATACAAATGCCCTTTTCAGGACAATGGGGAGCTTAGGTTTTTTAGCTTAGGTTTTTATTTGGGGGGGTTGGTTGTGTGGGTGGTGGGTTTTACTTTTGGGGGGTATTTGTATTTTTTTTTACAGGTAAAAGAGCTGATTACTTTGGGGCAATGCCCCGCAAAAGGCCCTTTTAAGGGCCATTGGTAGTTTATTGTAGGCTAGGGTTTTTTTTATTTTGGGGGGGCTTTTTTATTTTTATAGGGCTCTTAGATTAGGTGTAATTAGTTTAAATATGTTATAAATTATTTTTTATTTTGTGTAACTTAGTGTTTATTTTTTGTAACTTAGTGTTTGTTATTTTGTGTAACTTAGTTGTTAGTTTTTTGTAATTTAGTCATTTTTAATAGTAGATTAAAATTATTTGAGTAGGGTTAGGTTTTTAAATATGTAATATAGTTAATTTAATTTGTAGTTTAATGTAATTTTAGTATAACAGTTAGGGTAGGTTAATTATTAGTTTAATATAGTTTATTGTAATTTTAGTCTAATAGTTAGGGTAGATTAATTAATAGTTTAATATAGTTTAATGCAATCTTAGTATAACAGTTAGGGTAGATTAATTAATAGTTTAATTTAAATCTACAGGTACGTTTAAATGTATTATAAGATAGGGATGAGTTAATATTTAATGTAAATTTAAGTGGCTGTTAGGTTTAGGGGTTAATAGGTTAATTTAGTTTTTGGCGATGTGGGGGACTGGCTGTTTAGGGGTTAATAGGTTTAGTAAGTGGTACTGATGTGGGAGGCCAGGGGTTTAGGGGTTAATAACTTTATTTAGTTTCTGTGGGCTCTGGGAGCAGCGGGATAGGGGTTAATACTTTTATGTAGGTGTCGGTGGTGTCGGGGCGTCAAATTAGGGGTTAATAAGTATAATGTAGGTGTTGGCGGTGTCGGGCTGCAGATTAGGAGTTAATAAGTATAATGTAGGTGGCGGCGGTGTCGGGGCAGCAGATTAGGGGTGTTTAGACTCGGGGGTTATGTTAGGGTGTTAGGTGTAAACATAACTTTTATTCTCCCATAGGAATCAATGGGATATCGGGCAACAGCGGACATGAGCTTTCGCTGCTTTCAGACTACCATTGATTCCTATGACATCCACCGCCTCCAAGGCGGTAGATTGAAAAGAAGGTCGCTGGGCCGGAATAGTGGCGAGCGTACCTGGTAGATATTTGTTAACTAGCAAAAGTAGTCAGATAGTGCCGAATTTGCATTCGGAACATCTGTAATGACGTAAGCCTCAATCTGTGTCGGACTGAAACCGACGGATCGTATGTTACGTCACAAAATTCAACTTTTGCCGGTCTGTAGGCTTTGATAAATTAGGTACATCAAGCTTGACACAATTACGCTGCGGAATTCCAGCGTATTTGCGGTTGACGGCTTGATAAATAGGCCTCTATATCTCATCATATGAAACCTCACACTTTTTTTTAATTTTCTGGCCAAATGTCAACATTATTTTCTGCACATATTTAGCTTCATGCAGTTTACAAACCTCAATTCATTTCCAGGATAATTGTTTTTACGAGGCTTCTTTTGCTTTTTTCTGTAGTATAGCAGATAATATACTATAGCGGCAATCAACAGCAAAGCCAGTAAAACTCCTATCACAGCTCCAGCAATTGCTCCACCATCATAGTCTGGGGAAAAAAAAAAAAAACTCATTAAAGATGCAACTGCAAATATAAAAAGACATTAAACACATTGATATTGTACTATTAATATGTTTGGTTATGTATAGTAAAAAAAACTTTGCTTACTGTTTTATAATTTTTTTTTTACTTTTGTTATTTATTTTGTCTCTTTTTCCTGTAATTGAAGTCTGAATATTGGGAAAATACCTGATGAAGTGCAGATTTCAGACTTAAAGGGACACTGAACCCAATTTTTTTCTTTCGTGATTCAGATAGAGCATTACATTTTAAGCAACTTTCTAATTTACTCCAATTATCGCATTTTCTTCATTCTCTTGGTATCTTTATTTGAAATGCAAGAATGTAAGTTTAGATGCCGGCCCATTTTTAGTGAACAACCTGGGTTGTTCTTGCTGATTGGTGGATACATTTATCCACCAATAAAAAGAGTGCTGTCCAGAGGCTGAACAAAAAAAAAAGCTTAGATGTCTTCTTTTTCAAATAAATATAGCAAGAGAACAAAGAAAAATTGATAATAGCAGTAAATTAGAAAGTTGCTTAAAATTGCATGCTCTATCTGAATCACAAAAGATAAAATTTGCGTTCAGTGTTCCTTTAACACTGATATATTACACACATTCATTGTTTCCACACTCTTATGGCTCCTGAACAGCTGTTCCTGATTTACCTCTGCAAAGAAGGAAATTTAGGATTTTATATATGTGGGCTTTGCCCTTATTCAAGATGGTTGCTGCAATTACTGTATTAGGAAGAGTAATGGCTTCTGGGAGGGAAATGCTCTGGATACAAGACACAGAGTTTAAACTGAGATAGAGAGTAAACAGTTAAATTCTTGTCTCCAAGCTGGAAGAAGTGATTTAAACTGGATGTTCAACTATTAATCACAGCTCAGTCATTTCTACAACTGGATGCTGCAGAGATTGTGAGCACTATTTATAAACTGTGTATAATATTTGTATATGGGTTGTCTAAAAATACTATTTGTGGGATTTCCAAAATGCACTAGATGCTTTTACTGCTCATTTTATATCTGGATTGTTTTTATTTTATATATGGATGGTTAATAAAATAAAATGTTTAGGATTTTCAAATGCGTGTTAAATCCGATTTTAAATATTTTTGGGTCAGATTACAAGGGGCGCGTTAAATGCATTTTTCACTTGTGCGCTAACTGTTCTCAAAAGTCAATTTTAATGCGGCTGGGTTTGCATGCGTATTACAAGTTGAAAGTAAAAAGTTAGCGCACAAGCGAAAGTTCAGGCATAACTAACTAACAGGGCTTTGGATAAGGCTACCACTACACTAATTTCTCCCTATAGACTTCTATGGAGTTTGCTATTAAAAAAATCCTAGCAGTCATAGCTTGTGTGCTAACAGAACACCACACTAGACCAACAGCGCTAAACCCGAAATGAGTATAAAATACTTTACATTCCAATGTTCTTCACATAGAAGAAAATGTTATTTTTATATATATATATATATATATATATATATATATATATATATATATATAATTATTTTTATTGTAAATATATATATATATATATATATATATATATATATATATATATATATGTATATATGTATATGCCCGCTACCTTGTTTGGCTACGCTTTTCAATTAGGTAGGTTATTTTCACGCAATGTTGCTTCGGTTTACTACTCGAGGGGCGTGGACTTTGGGTCACTATGCGGCTACTGTGTTTGCCAGAGAGTATGCTGTGATGTAGCGATTATTTGTCTCCTGGGTTTACCATCTACATAGGATGGTTTAGATATACTTGTCACTAGATAGATGCACTTTTTGCACTGGGGATATTATGAATATGATTTACACTTATCCTGACATGATTGACATTTTTTGTATATATTATGCTGTGTTGATATTATCACCTGTATGCAATGATGATGATTTGTGATACCTTTTGTGATTGGTTGCAGGGGAAGTGGGAGGGACTTGTATGTTCATTTAAGCACTGATTTGTTCACTTTTTGGTTGTCTGAGGAAGGAGTGAATGCTCCGAAACGTTACACAATAAAAGGTTGCTGTGATTTAAATCCAGAGAGTGCAATTGCTGGACTGTATTTATTGTGAAATTTTTGCACCCTGGTATTTGTTCCTTGAGCGAGTGGGAGTGCGCTTCTTCACCTATATTGAAATATATGTATATGCTTATATATGTTAATTTGTGTATATACACATAAATATATATGTATGTGTGTGTATGTGTGTATATATACCCTGCATAACGTACCCCCTTCACTGCGCTAGGAGCTCTGTCGTGTCTATCAGCATCACAACAAGGCTTCCATTGGAGCCTATGGAAGGGCACTATTGTGAGTGTAAAGCTTCCATGCAATGGTGCTCACATTGTGCTCAACTTGTAATACCAGCCGGTATTACTGAATGGAGCGCAAATATCGCGCTTGCGAAAGCGCAATTTTGCGCTCCACTTGTAATCTAGCCCAAAATGGAAGAAGTGGCTTTGGAACTTTATTATCCTTTATGTTATGTTATGCTTTCATTCTAATTTATACTTGTTTGGAAGAAACCATCAGATTGTTTGAGAAGTGCCTTTTCATTACTGGGAATTTATGAGTATCAAATTATACCACTTAAAGGGACATTAAAGGGATATTAAACCCCACATTTTTCTTTTGTGATTCAGACAGAATATGCCATTTTTAAAAAGTTTCCAATTTACTTTTATTATCAAATGTTCTTCTTTCCCACAATATTCTGTGTTGAAGGGATACCTAGGTAGGCATCTGTAGCACTACATGGCAGGAAATAGTTCTGTCATCTAGTGCTCTTGCAACAATCTTGCAGAACTGCTGCTATAAAGTGCTCCAGAAATGGGCCGGCTCCTAAGAATTACATTCCTGCTTTTAACAAAAGGTACCAAGAGAATGAACAAAAATTGTTTATAGAAGTAAATTAGAAAATGGTTTCCATGCTGTATCTAAATCCTTAAAGAATAATTTGGGGTTTCCTATCCCTTTAAAGTAAAAATTTAACGTTTATGGTTTAGATAGAATATGCAATTTTAAACAACTTTGCAGTTTCCTTTAATTACTAAATTTGCTTTGTTCTCCTGGTATCCTTGCTTGAAATTTGTCTATGCAAGTTTATAGAAGCTCAGGAGTGTGCACATGTCTTTAGTACTCTATAGCAGCAGCGATTGTAACAGATGTTAACACTGCTACATAAAATGTTGCAAAACACTGCTGCCTTAGTGTACTAAAGACATGTGCCCGCTCCTAAGCCTATATGACCCTAAATAGATTTACTCTTTAACAAAGGATACCAAAAGAACAAAGCACATTTGACAATAAAAGTATGTGTGCATGAATGCTATTATTGTTCTGCTTGATGTTTTTTAGTCTTCCTGCCGAATTCCTTGAAAACGGATGTCGTAAATGCTACTGTAGTATAGTTTGAGTAGTGTATTTTGAATGAATTATCAAGATTCAGTACAAGGTAATTAGAACATTAAAGGGACAGTCTAGTCAAAATTAAACTTTCATGATTCAGATAAGGCTGCAATTTTAAACAACTATCCAATTTACTTTTATCATCAAATTTACTTTGTTCTCTTGGTATTCTTTTTTGAAAGCTGAATCTAGGTAGGCTCAAACTGATTTCTAAACCGTTAAACCCATCTCAGTGCATTTTGACAGTTTTTCCCAGTTAGACAGTGCTAGCATGTAGATAACATTGTGCTCCCTCCCATGGAGTTATGTAGGAGTCAGCACTGATTGGCTAAAATGCATGTCTGCCAAAAGCACTGAGATAAGGAGGCAGTCTGCAGAGACTTAGAAAAAAAGTAATCTCAGAGGTGATACGTGTATTAATATCACAGTGTTGGTTATGCAAAAATGGGCAATGGGTTAAATAGATTATCTATCTTTTTAAACAATACACATTTTCAAGTAGACTGTCTCTTTAATTATGAAAGGTGCACAGATCGTGTATATTTGTGCTTGACTTGTGCAGAAGTAGATAAAACATTTTAAAAAGTAGATCCCATGTGACTAAAGTCTGGGAGGCTTAGTGTTAAGCATTATAACTAAGTGTTCAACAGCACTGCTGTAAGGACACTTTTCTAACATTTTGGCCTAGTTTGCAAGTGGAGTGCAAAAATATAAAAATAACACACTTATCCCATACATTGCTTAAAGGGACAGTCAAGTCCAAAAAAACCTTTCATGATTCAAATAGGGCATATAATTTTAAACAACTTTTCAATTTACTTTTATCACCAATTTTGCTTTGTTCTCTTGGTATTCTTAGTTGAAAGCTAAACCTAGGAGGTTCATATGCTAATTTCTTAGACCTTGAAGGCCGCCTCTAATCTAAATGCATTTTGACAGTTTTTCACCACTAGAGGGCATTAGTTCATGTGTTTCATTGAGACAACATTGAGCTCATGCACATGAATTTACTGAGGAATGAGTACTGATTGGCTAAAATGCAAGTCTGTCAAAATAATTAAATAAGGGGGCAGTCTGCAGAGGCTTAGATACAAGGTAATTAAAGAGGTAAAATGTGTATTATTATAACTGTGTTGGTTATGCAAAACTGGGGAATGGATAATTAAGGGATTATCTAAACAACAGAAATTCTGGTGTTGACTGTCCCTTTAAGTTAAATCAATAACACTTTTATTTTTCAGCACATATTACAAGTTCAAAGTAATAAATTTGCGCTTGAGTGAAAGCCTAGGATTAGTTAAATCCCTATGGGGGTGTGCTGAAAAACTAATTTTGGCTTTTGTTCGAGCACTAAGCTGAAGGTGTGAAAACTGAAGTTCTTCGCTAACATTTAAACTATGCTTATTGAGATACATATAGCTTTTTATTGAAATAAATGTTTTAACAGTAATTTAAAGGGCTATGGTATATGACAAAGTGTTGGTTTGGGAACTGCTCAGAAATGTACATGCAGCAGAGAGGGGCATCCACCCAGGGCTCCGCAGTTTGGGGGCCCCGCAATGTCAAGGGTGAGAGTATGAGACGGTGCAACATATACCCTGTATTTAGTGCTTATGGTATTAGGAGGTGTCATTTAGGCCCTGATGTTCAAAATTGCTGAGATGTGGCGAAGTATATTCAAAAGGGATCCAACGCGATGTCGAGAAAGCTGGCAAAATATTCCAAGTGACTGACATTGTTTAAAGGCATTTTACTATACATTGCGATGGATGTCAACACTGGTGAAATATTCCAAGCATCATTGTCACTGACATCGGTGATATAAAGTAAAGGATCTATTTTAAATAGATCACCAAACCTAATAAACATAATTATGAACCCCTAAACAGCCAGTACCCCACCACAATAAACTCCCTACTTTGCTTAACCCCTAAACTGCCAATACCCCACCACATTATCCTCTTAACCTACTTAACCCCTACATTGCTAATACCCCACCCAATTATCCCCCTAATCTACTTAACCCTTAAACTGCCACAACCCCACTGAAAACTACCCACAAACTACCCTTAGACTATGGAACCCCCTAACAACTAATCCCCAAGACCACTAACCTAACACCCTCTAAAATACACAAAATAAAATAAATTAAAAAAAACTTGAGTTATGCGTATACTAAAAAAAATAAAAATAAAAAGCCCTATACTAACACTAAAACTAACTCTAAAAATTGCCCTAAGAAGGGCATTTTGTACTGCATTACCCTAAAGTGATTTATCTATTTTGTTTTTCAAATTAAAATCCCTATTCTAAAACCAAAGTAACCCCCACCGCCAAAAAAGCCTATCTTAAAAACCTATACAAAAAATTGCCCTTAGAATGGCATTTGGTTGGGCATTTCCGTTAGAAATCTAAGTTAAAAAAAAAAAAAGCTGCGTTAGGATTCTTTGGTAAATCTTTTTTACCTTTTGCTTGTATTACCAGACTATTGATTGATGGCCTTAAACTTTGCTGAACAGATTAATTGTGTTTCAGTGCATTACATGATCCAGTTTATTTCCTTTTAATAATGTACATATTTATATTAACAATATTAATCAAATATTGTATAACCTTCACATATTAACTTTGTGTGATCTTTTTATCTCATGTAATATATACTTTTTATGTGATCTGGAACCCAAGATGCAGTGAAGTTGATTAAACCACTCTTAGAGAAAATATGAAGGATAACAAACTTTTTTTTTTGAGTAAACAAAGGCAAAGGTGAAAGAGAACTAACTGAAACAGCTGGTTTTAGCTGAAGTTGCCCAAGACTGGATACAAATGTTGCAAATAGTTACAAAAATGAGAATCCTTTGCAGGAACTGGAGAATTTAGCTTAAGCAAATACAGGTTTAAAAGAGGATAAGGCCTAGGAACTCCTGACTGTTGCACAGTAAGGTTGAAAAATTACCAAGCAAAGTGTAAGTGAAGGTAAGTACCTTATATACGCTTGAAGGAGGTACTTGATGAGGCACTTAAAGGAATATACATAGAAATGCTAAGAACTGCCGAATATCTCTGACAGTATGCCCTACTTCAATGAGCCACTCCGTGGATCAAGGGCTAGGCTGCTCCGAATTCCGTCTATGAAATATAGACACTAAACAAGAGGCCGATAAGTTGTGTGAAGGTTCCCAAGTGTCATCATTGTGAGAAAAACCCTTCCAATGTACCAAATATTGTAATTGGCCACAAATCTTTCCAGAATCCACTATACATTCAACCTCAAAATCCTGATCTGCCGTGATCTGCAAGGGTGAAGTTTTGAAACCTATAGGAGGGTTTCTGGTAGGTTTATATGGTTTCAACAGCGAAACATGGAAGGTATGGTGAATCTTATATGTGGCCGAAAGGTCTAGAACAACAGCGTTGGCATTGATTATCCTGGTTATTTAGAATGGACCGATGAACAAGCCACTGAGTTTCTTGCTAGGTGTATTCAACTTCAAGTGTTTTGTGGACAACCAAACATGATCCTCAATGGTATAGGTTGGAGGTTTCGTTTGTTTTCTGTCATAATAGATCTTCTGTCGTAACTAAGCCGCTTTAATATTGTCTTGCAGGTTTTTCAGACCTTCTTTGAGATTGTTGATAACATCATTCACTAGGGGGCAATTGCTTTGATTATCTGGGAAGAAATGTGTTTTAGGATGGAAACCATAGTTTGAATAAAAAGGAGTAGATTAAATTGAGCTATTGGTTGAATTATTGTATGCAAACTCAGCAGTTGCAAGTAGGGTGGTCCAGTTGCCTTGTTGGGGGGGGGGGGGGTAAGCAGTGCTGTACCTGTTACTGATTTAGAACATCTTACATAGCTGGGTCCAGAATTTGGAAGTAAATTGTGATCCTCTGTCTGAGGTGATGCTTAAGGGGATTCCATGGAGTTTGATGATGTTTTCAAAGAAGAGTTGAGCAGTTTGACTAGCAGTGGGAAGGCAATGATAAGGAATAAAGTGGGCCATCTTAGTCAACAAATCCACAACCACCAGAATGGTAGTATTCTTACCGTAACAAGGTAATTCCACCATTCCTATGTCATCCCAAGGTCTGTTTGGTATGGGCAGGGACATGAGTAATCCATATGGAGGTGTCCGGGAATTTTTTAATTGTGCACAAGTACTACAGCCTTCAATGTATTCTTTTACTGACTGAAACATGTTGGGCCACCAAAATGATCTGGACATCAATTCCAGAGTTTTGTTAATGCCTGGATGTCCACTTAATGGAGAGTAGTGAATTTGTTGTAGGATAGTTGTACGCATGGATGAAGGTACATACAATCGGTTATGATGGTATAATAATCCATCTGTATGCAAATCTAAATTAGAAGGTCTTAACTAGGAGTCCTCAGATTTAGCAGTTTTGATTGCATCAAAGTTCTGGATGGTAATACCCAAGAAGTTATCAGAACTCAAAATGTTTGCTGGCTGTATCAAGGATTCAGGCTTGGGATCTTTCCTGGATAAGCTGCCAGCTTTTACATTCTTTGTAGCAGGTCTATATGTGATGAGGAAATGGAAGCATGCAAATAACTAACTCCACCTCAATTGTCTAGAAGTTAAAGTCTTGCTGGTCTTTAAATACTCAAGATTTTTATGATCAGAATATATTCGTATGGGTAAATCAGTGTAAGGTTTCCACTCCTGGTTTTCCTTTTTTCTTCTACAGCTCACCTTACACCTCTATTTAAGTCATGTCTCCGCCCCAAACAAGTGCTTAGTTATTAACTTCATATCAGCTAAGCTCTATGCATCTATTTCTTAACCTGTGCATTATTTCATGATTTGAAGATATTTGCTACTTCAAGTTATTGGATTACAATTACCAGCAGGAACTGTTACTACAAACTGCTACCCAGTGAACGAATTTATTTCATCTAAGTTACTTTTACTCTGAGGATTGGATCTTTTTCATCAGACACCTGCAAGCAGTACAAACCGGGACTTTCAAGGAATAACCGCAAGTAACATAAAATCTTAAGTTGCTGCCACACAGTTAACTGATATAAATTGCTGCAATTGTTATCATATTGCTACTTCTGTTTCAATATAACTTTTTGTAACAAACCAATTTCACTATAACGCTAAGGAACAGCTCTGACGTCATCAGCAGGGGAACTCCTGTGTACTTGACACGCCCCTGTCAGCAGCTGCAGATTTCTGTGTTCTCTCTCACTACATATTACTCGGTTACTACTACAATAAGGTTAACGGTGGTTAGTCCACATAACTCTTGCTACCTATTTAAACAAAGGTCTCAATATTGAAATTCACTGCTTATCAATCCTGAATATTATTTCAGAAATCTTGTACTTCATTTTCAGTTATATTTTGAAATATTGCTACACATTAATTGTAGCTTATCACTACAAATATATATTCATACTTCAATTCATCATATATTAAAACTCACTCTGAATCATCACAGCCTATGCTGAAATAATAGTCTGTATTTCAAAGTGAAACATTCACACTTTAAGGCAGTTGAGATCCAACATAATAAAACTCATTACAGAATAACTAAGCCATTATTATGGATCCAGCCGAACTCCCACAAATTGTCTTTAACCTATCACAAAGGGTAGACCAACTCAGCCAGGGTCTAAGAGAATTACAATTGGAAAATGAGACTTTGAGAAACGTTATAAAAGATTCCATCAATCCTAAGCTACCAAACCAAGAGACCTCTCCTGAACCCTTTGTTGCTCCTCCAGAATATTTTCAAGGAGACAGAAATCAATACCGCCACTTTAAGAATGCTTGCCTTCTTAATTTTTCTCTCAAGCCTAGGACCTATCCAAATGATAGGGTGAAAGTTCTCTGCATGATAAGCTACTTAAGGGGAGAACCCCGTATATGGGCTGACACACTATTTGAAACTAATAATCCGGTCCTATCCTCCTTTTCTGCATTTCTTGACGTCATGGATGAATTGTATAATGATACCAACCTCCAAATTACAGCTGAGAGCAAAATGAGGAAACTTAAACAAGGTTCCAGACCTGTGGAATATTACATAACTGAGTTCAAACAGTACTCCATTGACTCCCAATGGAATGCCATAGCCCTCAGAAATCAATTTAGGCTTGGTCTTTCCGATGCAGTCAAGGATGAATTAGCCAGAACAGAATTGCCAGAGACACTTGAGGCTCTTATGAAATTAAGTAGCCATATCGATAGAAGATTAAGGGAGAGAAGATCAGAACGGCAATACTCAGACCAGCCATACAAAAAGGAAAAGGTTCCCAGTTCTAACCAACCTACTTTTAGGTCTACTAGTCCCAGCGGAGCTGAAGCTATGGATATCAGCATCTTCAGGGGTCCGCTATCACCGGATGAACGTATGAGAAGAAAGACCCGGGGCCTTTGCATGTATTGTGGTGATCCAGCTCACAGTCTTAAGGACTGCCCTATCATACCTCGGAAAAAGAACAGTAAGTGTAGCACTAACTTTACCTCTCAAGTAGTACTTAATAAATCACTTCACTGTTCTCTACTTTTGTCTTTACAGTGGGCAAGTAAACAGATCTCAGTCCCTGCTATCATTGACACCGGAGCTCAAGGCAACTACATTGACAGCTCATTAGTCTCTATCAATAAAATACCACTGATTAAGAAATTGTCTCCTATTTCTCTTCGTGTTGTTGATGGCTCTGAGATTTCTTCTGGACCTATTACACATCATACCATTCCTCTTTCTGTCACAACATTAAACAATCATCATGAACATCTCTCTTTTGATGTGATTACATCTCCATTATTTCCAATTGTTCTTGGGTTGGCTTGGCTACAACTACATGAACCTCAGATCAGTTGGAAATCTTTAGACATACATTTAAACTCTCAATATTGCCAACAAACTTGTATTAGGCAGTCACTACTTTCTCTGAACCCCACTCCTGACATTCTTGTACCAATTGAATACAGTCACTTTGCTGAGGTTTTCAGTAAAAAAGAGGCTGAAACACTTCCTCCTCATCGATCCTATGACTGCCCCATAGAGTTAAAACCAGGTACAACTCCACCTATAGGACATTTATATCCTCTATGTCAATCCGAATTAGACCATCTGAAAAGCTATTTAGATGAGAATTTGAAGAAAGGATTCATTCGTCCTTCTGTCTCACCAGCTGGTGCTGGTATGTTTTTTGTCCGAAACAAGGATAACTCTTTACGCCCTATTATCGATTTTAGACAACTAAATAAGATCACCATAAAAAATCGCTACCCACTGCCACTCATTCCGGAACTCATAGAGAGACTAAGACATGCCACTATCTATACTAAATTGGATCTGAGGGGCGCATACAACCTTGTACGCATCAGAGAGGGGGATGAATGGCTCACGGCTTTTAGAACAAGATATGGGTTGTATGAATACCTAGTTATGCCTTTCGGACTCACCAACGCACCAGCAACCTTCCAATTCTTTATAAATGACATTTTTCATGATTTACTCGATATTTGTGTCATAGTTTATTTAGATGATATTCTGATTTATTCCTCCAATACTACTGACCACATCAAACACGTTAGTTGGGTTTTATCTCGTCTCCAGGTTCACCGACTTTATGCCAAACTGGAAAAATGCATTTTTCATACTACAACCATAGATTTCCTGGGTTATTCCATCAGCCCTGAAGGCATTCAAATGCAAGAAGGAAAAGTTGAGGCAGTAAAATCCTGGCCAACTCCTATGAACAGAAAAGATCTACAAAAATTCCTCGGATTCAGTAATTATTACAGGAAATTCATCCGAAATTTCTCGAATATTTCGAAACCTCTTACCAAACTTACTAGTTCCAATTGCGTGTTCAGATGGTCGAAAGAAGCTGCTGATGCTTTCAATTTCCTCAAGGAGTCCTTTTCCTCAGCTCCTATTTTAAAGTATCCTGATCCCGATCTACAATATATATTGGAAGTGGATTCTTCGGATTATGCACTCGGTGCAGTCTTATCACAACGTAAGACACTCAAAGAACCTCTATTTCCTATCGGCTTCTTTTCAAAAATTATGTCCTCTGCAGAAATGAATTACTCCATAGGGGATAAAGAATTACTCGCCATCAAAAGAGCTTTGGAATTTTGGAGACATCTCCTAGAAAGTACATCTCATCCCATCATAATTTATACAGACCATCGTAACCTTGAGTTTCTACAGAACAACAAAACTTTATCTGGGAGACAGGTTAGATGGAGCCTCTTCTTCAGTCGTTTTGATTTCCAGATTTTGTATAGACCTGGATCGAAAAATGGAAAGGCAGATGCACTCTCCCGCAGAGATCCTAGACCCATTCCTGAATATACACCTAGTTGTATCCTACCACCCTCTAAATTCCTCGCTTCATTATCTATATCAGTTCCAGACTATGAAGCCGCCTTAGGGTTGGAAAAACAAGCACTTCTGAACTCCCTAATTAAGAAAGATGGATTATATTATCATGGTTCTCAAATTTACGTACCTGAACCACTCAGAGCACAAATTATTAAAGAACACCATGATCCTCCCTTACTTGGTCATGTAGGTATCAGACGCACTAAGGAATTAGTAAGCAGAACTTACTGGTGGCCATCCATGGAAAATTCTATCAAGCTCTACATTCAGCAATGTATTACTTGCTCAGTATCCAAACCCGAGAGAAGACCTCCCTATGGACTCCTCATGCCTTTGGACATACCCAATTCACCCTGGGCTCACATTGGTATGGATTTTATCGTAGAATTACCACCAAGCTCTGGTTTCACCACCATTTTAGTCGTTACTGACCACTTTACTAAAATGGCACATTTTATTGCTTACCACAAGTTGCCTACTTCTTCAGAAACTGCACATTTGTTTCTGAACAACATTGTAAGGCATCACGGTTTACCGACTGTTTTGTTTACAGACAGAGGTAGCCAATTTACCTCAAGGTTTTGGAAGACACTCACTACAAGTCTGCAAATTGAACAACGGCTAAGTACTGCTTTCCACCCACAAACGAACGGACAAACTGAAAGATTGAACCAATGGCTCGAACAATACTTACGTTGCTACTGCTCATACCATCAACATAAATGGTCATCTTTTCTTGCTATGGCAGAATTTTCCTACAATAACACTATCAACAGTACCACCAATTACTCTCCCTTTTTTGCTAATTATGGGTTCAATCCTAGATTCAATTTTCAGCATTCCTCTTCTGAAAATACACCATCTGTTGACGAATTACTACAACGCCTATCTGAAAACTTCCATCATCTATCTACTAACATACAACATGCACAAGCATCTCAGAAAAAGTATTATGACTTAAGACGTAGAGTTGCTCCAAAGTATGAAGTAGGAGACTTCGTGTGGTTGTCAACCAAAAATATCAAGTTACATCTTCCCAAGAAGAAATTGGCTAGTCTATTCATAGGCCCATTCAAGATCACTCACATAGTAAATGAGAATGCAGTTACCTTGGATCTACCTGATAATTTGGTAATACACCCTACCTTCCATGTCTCTTTACTGAAGCCTTATACGGGTCGACACCCTCCTACTCCTCTCCTTCCTCCTGATCCGGTATGCCTGGACACTAACATGTACGAAGTTCAGGATCTCTTGGATTCAAGATATTATAATGGTGAACTTCAGTATCTAGTGAGATGGAAAGGGTTTTCATCTGAAGAAGACTCTTGGGAGCCTCATACTCATATTGATGCTACAAGGCTTGTTGCACGTTTCCATAGACGTTTTCCCCACAGACCAAAACATCCAGCCGTGGTCGGCTTGCTTGAGGGGGGGGACGTGTAAGGTTTCCACTCCTGGTTTTCCTTTTTTCTTCTACAGCTCACCTTACACCTCTATTTAAGTCATGTCTCCGCCCCAAACAAGTGCTTAGTTATTAACTTCATATCAGCTAAGCTCTATGCATCTATTTCTTAACCTGTGCATTATTTCATGATTTGAAGATATTTGCTACTTCAAGTTATTGGATTACAATTACCAGCAGGAACTGTTACTACAAACTGCTACCCAGTGAACGAATTTATTTCATCTAAGTTACTTTTACTCTGAGGATTGGATCTTTTTCATCAGACACCTGCAAGCAGTACAAACCGGGACTTTCAAGGAATAACCGCAAGTAACATAAAATCTTAAGTTGCTGCCACACAGTTAACTGATATAAATTGCTGCAATTGTTATCATATTGCTACTTCTGTTTCAATATAACTTTTTGTAACAAACCAATTTCACTATAACGCTAAGGAACAGCTCTGACGTCATCAGCAGGGGAACTCCTGTGTACTTGACACGCCCCTGTCAGCAGCTGCAGATTTCTGTGTTCTCTCTCACTACATATTACTCGGTTACTACTACAATAAGGTTAACGGTGGTTAGTCCACATAACTCTTGCTACCTATTTAAACAAAGGTCTCAATATTGAAATTCACTGCTTATCAATCCTGAATATTATTTCAGAAATCTTGTACTTCATTTTCAGTTATATTTTGAAATATTGCTACACATTAATTGTAGCTTATCACTACAAATATATATTCATACTTCAATTCATCATATATTAAAACTCACTCTGAATCATCACAGCCTATGCTGAAATAATAGTCTGTATTTCAAAGTGAAACATTCACACTTTAAGGCAGTTGAGATCCAACATAATAAAACTCATTACAATCAGTGCCTTCTAGAAGATGTCTCCAATTCTCCAATGATAACTTGATAGATAGTAGCTCTTTTTCCCCAATGGGATAGATGATTTGTGCGCTGTTCATAGTCTTCGAGTAATAAGCTACTGGATGGAGTGGTTCCTTTATGATTTTATGTTATGAGAGAATAGCCCCTACAGCGTAATCTGAAGCATCCATTTCTAAAGTGTATTGAAGTGCATTAACAGGAAAACTTTTCTTTAGTTGTTCAAAAGATGTCTGAGCTTCCTGTGACCATTGGAAGGATTTTTTCCTCCCAGTTAGTATGGTCAAGGGTTTACTTATGTCAGCGAATCCCTTGCTGAAGTTTTTATAAAAATTAGAAAATCCTAGAAATCTCTGAACTTCCTTTTTATTAGTAGGTCGGGGACAAGTTGTGATAAAATTTTAGACTCATCCATCTGAATCCCAGTGGAGGATACATGGTATCCCAGAAAAGAGATTTGGTTTGAATTGAATATTCACTTTTCGGGTTTGGCGTACAGTTGATGTGATCTAAGACGTGATAGAACTGAACACACATGTTTTTTATGTTCCTCATAACATTTGGAGTATATTAAAATATCATCTAGACACACGTCAAGAAAATATCGGAAAATTTTGTTGATAAAATATTGGAAAGTGGCAGGGGCATTACATAGACTGAACGGCATGACAGTGTACTCATATAAGCGATAACTGGTCCAGAAGGCAGTTGGCCATTCATGACCTGATTTGATGCGGATAAGGTTATAAGCGCCTCTTATCTAGTTTTGTGAATATTTTTGCACCCTGTAGCCGTTCGAACAATTCTGGAATCAGTGGTAGAGGATATGTGTTTTTTACTGTTCTTATTAAGTTCCCTATATTCTATGATAGGCCAAAAGCTGTTGTCCTTATTCCTTACAAAAAACGTTCCCACACCTGCAGCAGAGGAAGAAGGCCTGATGAAACCTTTTTTCAAAATTTCATCAAGGTAGGTCTTAAGATGTTGTAATTCGTCAGTTGATAGTGGAAAAATATGACCATAGGGAATTGTGGAACCAGGTTTTAACTCAATAGGACAGTCATAGATTCTATGGGGTGGTAAAGTGTCAGCTTCTTTTTTGTCGAAAATGTCTGAAAAGTCAATGGAATGGTAACTTCAGTTGTATGGAGAATGGTTGGTGAATTGTAACAGGTGTTCTTACAGTAGTCTGAGTCAAGGGAGAGGGATAAACTGTTCCAGTCTATAGTAGGTTTATGCAATTTGAGCCATGTCAACCCTAAAATGACTGGGAATAGTGGTGATGTGATAACATCAAAAGATAATAATTCTTTGTCACCTTTAGTTGTAGACATTGAAACGGGTATTGTGTGGTGAGTGCTAGGACCAGAGTGTATATAGGATCCGTCAATAATACGAATGACAACCAGAATATCTTTTTTTAACAGTTGCTATTTTATTTTTTATCTACAAGCACTCTGTCTATAAATATTCAGGATGCTCCAGAGTCTATGACGGCTTCAGTTGTTAAGTGTTGGTGATCCCACTTCAAGGAAATAGGTAGAGTACAATAAGACTTGTTGTTAGCATGGGAAGACAAACAATTCTCTATTTTGGGGTACTTACCCTTCTTTTGGCATCATAGGATGGGGCAAGACTTCACGTCATGTTCTTGAGTGGCACAATATAGACAGAGGTAGTTAGTCCTTTGTATAATCTTCTTTTCAGAAGTTAGGTGGGCTCTGGTAAATCCAGTTTCCATGGGCTCTACACTTTGTTTTAAATGAGGTGCTGGTGTAAACAAACCTTTTTTATAACATGGGTAATAGGAGTATTTCTCTGAACGTCTTTCTCAAATACGCCAATCTATGGTAACTGTTAGTGTCATTAGAGCTTCCAAAGTATCAGGTAAATCTTCCCTTGCAAGCTCATCTTTAAGTGTTTCAGACAATCCTAATCTATATTGATTCCTTAATGAAATCTTGTTCTATAATGTTTCTTCGGACCAGTGCTTGAATTCAGCTATGTAATCCTCTACGGGATGTTTTAAAGTCCTCATGGCAGACTCAGCACTGAGTTGTTTGTTAGGGTCCTCATAGAGCAACGCCATAGCTGAAAAAAATTGAGTTGATAATAATAATAGGGTCATTACCCTCAAAATATGTGTCTACCCATGCCCTGGGTTCACCCCTTAAATACGATACGGTTATCAAAACCTTCTGTCTGTCAGTATTGTATGTTTTGGGCTTTAGGGTGATCAAAAGCATACAGGCATTTTTAAATTAGCAGAATTCTGATCTTTCTCCTTTAAATATATCAGAAGGACATGCATGTGGTTATGGGCTGTTTTCTGGGGAGCTAGCTTTAGCAGCTAATGTTTCTTTAATGAAACTTCGTAAATTAGGATTCTCAGTTTGCTGGTCCCTGAGCAAGTAATTCTACTCTCTGTGTTAGGTTATTGACATGGTTAATGATCTCTGCTTGATCCATCTTTTAGGCTCGGTTATATGTGACAATTGCCAGGAATCCTCCTAGGATCTGTAGCAAAAATCCTGTAAGCAGGTAAGAGTCTCAGATCACAATAATCATGATCCCTTACAAGTTCAGAAAAAGTTGTTTTGTAGCTTAGGATAACACCACTAAAATCATTACTTAGAAATTGTGGAGTTAACGAATAAGCATTCATGTGCAAAAAATAGGACTGAAGCACTATTTTAGAAGTGTGGTTATGGTCCTTATTTTAATTGTTACTATATAAAGGGCAGAACAAGTGATCACTGTAATCAAGGAAGTAAACTCTAAATGAGAGAGGCTAAGTTTAATCTGAATCAGAAAGTAATACATAAAGTCAAGGTTACGGTCCTTTTACACAGCAAGCAAGATATCAGACTTAAATGAACGTTCAGGACCATAGAGGTTAATAGGTGGATACAATCATTTGTTGTTTTATAAGATAAGCAATACCTTTTGCAGCTGTAGGAGGTAATTAAAATAACTTAGAATACAGAGAGACAAGCTTGTATATTTGTTGAAGAGGTTGCTGAAAAGGTACTTGAGTAATCCTTATGCGGCTAGTGTCCGTTTAGATTCACAGTGTAATCTAGTGAAGGGAAGCCAGCAGGGAGAGATCAGCAGTCTGTGTCACTGCTACAGGATGGTGTGATGAGAGCATGCAGGCAAAACTCAGCTGATAGGAATTACACGATCTGCCCTGGAAGTGAGCTGAAGTCATCCAAGACTGGATACAAATGTTGCAAATAGTTGCAAAAATTAGAATCCTTTGCAGGAACTGGAGAATGTGCGCATAAAAAAATGCAGGTTTAAAGGAGGATGAGTCCTAGGAACTCCTGACTGAGCAACAATGTTGCACAGTTAGGTTGAAAAATTACCAAGCAAAGTGTAAGTGAAGGTAAGTACCTTATATACACTTGAAGGAGGTACTTGATGAGGCACTTAAAGCAATATACATAGAAGGGCTAAGAACTGCAGAATATCTCTGACAGCGTATCCCGTCCTCCTCTTCACAGAGCCAAGGCCATGCTAATAGGATGCTTGGCGCAGCAGCTCTCATGGCCTACACTAAATGAGAAGGTCCTTTAGTACAGGCCCTGGGAGCTGCCGCACTAAGGGGTTGATGTATCATGTGTCGGGCAGACATGATTCCCTATAGCTGGACATCGCTAGATGCGGACAGCTGCACAAGCATTTCATCAGAAATGCTTGTGCAATGCTGCCCCCCTGCTCACTGGTGGCCAATCGGGAACTAGCAGGGGCTGTCAATCATCCCAATCGTATTAGATCGGGATTAATTCAATCCGCCACCTTTTAGGTTTTACGACCGCTGCTTCTTAACTTAACGAGCCTGAAACAATAGGCCTCCGAAGCAGCATTTGGTGCTTAATAAATGTAGCCCTTAGTCTTCTGTTAGCGTGCGCCCGGGGCTCTGTGAAGAAGGATTGGGATTTGCGCTACTCTCCAGTGCACTAAAGGTAAGTATTTTACACTACAGGTGAACTTTTCCCCCGTAGCAAAGGAACATTTACATTCATTTAAAAAAAACTAATGTAAATTTTCCATGAATGGTCAGCATTTGTTTAGTTTAAAACAAGATAAATACTTTATAGCGCTGCCAACAAATATTTAAAAAAACACATTTTTTGAATGTTTGAAATGAAAGATTCAGCCCAACAGAATTTTTTGCCCCATGCATGCTTCTAAAGATTACTATGAAATCTTGTGTGATTATGGGGAAATAGCACAAGGTCACAGTAAAGCAAATGATAAACTCAGCACTCACCTTGCAGATGACAATAAAAAAATAGTAGCTGAAGGATAACCGCTCACAGAGCACTTATTCTGGTCAGCTGAGGAAATTTTTGAGGTAAAATATCTTCCTTTTTAAAATAGAGATGTTCATGTGATATTTTTAGTCAGCTTTTCACAGATATGCTACATCACTTTCAAGTTATTTAGCATTTGGATAAAAAAAAGTCATGTTTGATGACTGTTGCAAAAGACCAAAGTCAAAATCCTGGGCAGGTGTCGCCATAACAGATAAGATCCTTCCACTGACACCTAATCTAAATATTATTTTTAATAATAATAATAATCCTTCCTTAAACTGAGAAGGAAATAAAGTTATTGGGACAAGCATCCTGATTGGATGTGTAAAGATATGGCTGCTTAAGAAATTGTAAGGTAAAATATCTTCTTTTCTTTCATGTTATTGGCAAGAGTCCATAAACTAGTGACGTATGGGATATACAATCCTACCATGAGGGGCAAAGTTTCCCAAACCTCAAAATGCCTTTAAATACACCCCTCGCCACACCCACAATTCAGTTTTACAAACTTTGCCTCCTATGGAGGTGGTGAAGTAAGTTTGTGCTAAGCTTTCTACGTTGATATGCGCTTCTCAGCATTTTGAAGCCCGGTTCCTCTAAGAGTACAGTGAATGTCAGAGGGATGTGAAGGGAGTATCACCTATTGAATGCAATGGTTTTCCTCATGGGAGATCTATTTCATAGGTTCTCTGTTATCGGTCGTAGAGATTAATCTCCTACCTCCCTTCTTCAGATCGACAATATACTCTCATATTCCATTACCTCTACTGATAACCGTTTCAGTACTGGTTTGGCTGTCTGCTATATGTGTATGGGTGTCTTTCGGTAAGTATATTTTCATTACTTAAGACACTCTCAGCTATGGTTTGGCACTTTATGCATTAATATAAAGTTCTAAATATATGTATTGTACTTATATTTGCCATGAGTCAGGTTTATGTATATTTCCTTTTGCAGACTATCAGTTTCATATTTGGGGAAAAAACATATTTAGGAAATATTTTTCTTACATGGGGTTTAGTCTTTTTTCAAATTGACTACTTTTTTCATTAAATTTAGCGGGCAAAATTAGGCTTGTTAGGCGCAAAATGCCAAAGTTTATTGCGTCATTCTTGGCGCGAGAATTTTTTGGCGCGAAGGTACATCAGATGACGCAAATTCGTCATTTCCGGAGTCTTAGTTGACGCCGAGTTATTTGCACAAGGTTGCGTCTTCAATGACGCGAGTGTGTCATTTCCGGATGTTGTTAGCGCCAAAAAAAATTCAGTTGCGTTGTGCACCATACTTGGTGCCAAATAATTTCATTAAACCCCATTCCTATATGCCTCTTGCCTTTTTCTATGTCAGAGGGCTATGCTGTTTGCATTTTTTTCCCATTCCTGAAACTGCCATATAAGGAAATTCATAATTTTGCTTTATATGTTGTTTTTTCTCTTACATTTGCAAGATGTGTCAATCTGATCCTGTCTCAAAAATCACTGTTGGAACCCTGCTGCCTGATAACAGTTCTACCAAAGCTAAGTGCATTTGTTGTAAATTTGTCGAGATTATATCTCCAGCTGTGGTTTGTAATAGTTGTCATGATAAGCTTTTATATTCAGAGAATGTGTCCATCAGTAATAGTACAATGCCTGTTGTTCCTTTAACTTCTAATGTACATGATATACCTGTGAATTTAAAAGATTTTATTGCTGATGCGATTCAGAAGGCTCTGTCTGCTATCCTGCCTTCTAATAAACGTAAAAGGTCATTTAAAACTTCTCATAAAGTTGATGAAATTTCAAATGACCGACAACATACTGAATTATCCTCTTCTGATGAGGATCTATCTGATTCAGAAGATCCTTCCTCAGATATTGACACTGACAAATCTACTTATTTATTTAAAATGGAGTACATTCATTCCTTGTTAAAAGAGGTGTTGATTACATTGGATATTGAGGAGTCCTCTTGATATTAACGCTAGTAAACGTTTAAATTCTGTTTATAAACCTCCTGTGGTTACTCCAGAGGTTTTTCCAGTTCCTGATGCTATTTCTGATATGATTTCTAAGGAATGGAATAGGCCTGGTACTTCTTTTATTCCTCCTTCAATGTTTAAAAAATCGTATCCTTTGCCAGCAGTTAGATTGGAGTTTTGGTAAAAGATCCCCAAAGTTGATGGGACTATTTCTACTCTTGCTAAACGTACTACTATTCCTATGGAATATAGTACTTCTTTTAAAGACCCTTTAGATAGAAACCTGAATCTTATCTAAGGAAAGCTTATTTATATTCTGGCTATCTTCTCAGGCCTGCCATTTCTATGGCTGATGTTGCAGCTGCATCAACTTTTTGGTTGGAAAGTCTAGCACAACAGGAAATGGATCCTGATTTGTCTAGCATTGTTTGCTTGCTTCAACATGCTAATCATTTTATCTGTGATGCCATTTTTGATATCATCAAAATTGATGTTAAATCTATGTCTTTAGCTATTTTAGCTAGAAGAGCTTTGCGGCTCGAATATTGGAATGCTGACATGGTATCTAAGTCTAGATTACTATCTCTTTCTTTCCAAGGTAATAAGTTATTTGGTTCTCAGTTGGATTCGATTATTTCAACTGTCACCGGGGGGAAGGGAATTTTTTTTGCCTCAGGATAAAAGACCTAAGGGTAAATCTAAAGCTTCTAACCATTTTTGTTCCTTTCAACAAAATAAGGAACATAAACCTAATCCTTCCCCCAAAGAATCTGGTTCCAATTGGAAACCTTATTCAAGTTGGAATAAATCCAGACCGTTTAAGAAACCAAAGTCAGCCCCCAAGTCTGCATGAAGGTGCAGCCCTCATTCCAGCTCAGCTGGTAGGGGGCAGATTAAGATTCTTCCAAAACATTTGGGCAGATTCTGTCCAAAATCAATTGATTCAGAGTATTGTCTCTCAAGGGTACCGAATAGGATTCAGAGTAAGACCTCCTGTGAGAAGATTTTTTCTCTCACGCATCCCAGCAAATCCAGTAAAGGCTCAGGCTTTTCTGAAGTGGGTTTTAGACCTGAAGTTTTCAGGGGTAATCATACCAGTTCCATTTCAGGAACAGGGTCTGGGGTTTTATTCAAATTTATTCATTGTCCCAAAGAAAAATAAATTAATTCAAGCTAGTTCTGGATCAAAAATTTTTGAATCGTTATGTAAGAGTGCCAACTTTCAAAATGGTGACTATAAGGACTATTCTGACTTTTTGTTCAGCAAGAGCATTATATGTCCACAATAGACTTACAGGATGCATATCTTCATATTCCGATTCATCCAGATCATTATCAGTTTCTGAGATTCTCTTTTCTAGACAACCATTACCAATTTGTCGCTCTTCCATTTGGCCTAGCGACAGCTCCAATAATCTTTTCAAAGGTTCTCTGTGCCCTACTCTCTGTAATCAGAGAACTGGGTATTGCGGTGTTTCCATATTTGGAGGATATCTTCGTACTAGCTCAGTCTTTACATTCTGCAGAATCTCACACAAATCAACTAGTGTTGTTTCTTCAAAGACATGGTTGGAGGATCAATTTACCAAAAAGTTCCTTGATTCCTCAGACAAGGGTCACCTTTTTAGGTTTCCAGATAGATTCAGTGTCCATGACTCTGTCTCTAACAGACAAGAGACAAATAAAATTGGTTTCAGCTTGTCGGAACCTTCATTCTCAATCATTCCCTTCAGTAGCTATGTGCATGGAAGTTTTAGGTCTCATGACTGCAGCATCGGACGCGATCCCCTTTGCTCATTTTCATATGGGACCTCTCTAGCTTTGTATGCTGAACCAATGGTGCAGGGATTATACAAATATATCACAATTAATATCCTTAAATCCCAATGTTCGACTCTCTCTGACTTGGAGGTTAGATCACCATTGTATAGTTCAAGCGGCCTCTTTTGTTCATCCAACCTGGACTGTTATCACAACAGATGCAAGTCTTTCAGGTTGGGGAGCTGTTTGGGGATCTCTGACAGCAGAAGGGGTTTGAAAATCTCAAGAGGCGAGGTTACCAATCAATATTTTAGAACTCTGTGCTATTTTCAGGGCTCTTCAGGTTTGGCCTCTGTTGAAGAAAGAACCATTCATTTGTTTTCAGACAGACAATATCACAACTGTGGCATATGTCAATCATCAGGGTGGGACTCACAGTCCCCAAGCTATGAAAGAAGTATCTCGGATATTTTCTTGGGCAGAATACAGCTCCTGTCTAATTTCTGCGGTTCATAACCCAGGTATAGACAATTGGGAAGCGGATTATCTCAGCCATCAGACTTTACATGCTGGGGAGTGGTCGCTCCATCTAGATGTGTTTTCTCAGATTGTTCAGTTGTGGGATCTTCCAGAAATAGATCTGATGGCTTCTCATGTAAACAAGAAACTACCCAGGTACCTGTCCAGGTCCAGGGATCCTCAGGCAGAAGTGGTGGATGCATTATCAGTTCCTTGGTGTTACCAACCTGCTTATATCTTCCTGCCTCTGGTTCTTCTTCCAAGAGTGATTTCCAAGATCATCATGGAACAATCGTTTGTGTTGCTGGTAGCTCCAGCATGTCCTCACAGGTTTTGGTATGCAGATCTTATTCGGATGTCCAGTTGCCAACCTTGGCCACTTCCATTAAGGCCAGACCTTTTTTCTCAAGGTCTGTTTTTCCATCAGGATCTCAAATCATTAAATTTGAAGGTATGGAAATTGAACGCCTAGTGCTTAGTCATAGAGGTTTTTCTGACTCAGTGATTAATACTATGTTACATGCTTGTAAATCTGTTTCTAGGAAGATTTATTATCGAGTTTTGAAGACTTAAAATTCATGGTGTTCTCATAAATTCTCCTGGTATTCTTTTACAATTCCTAGAACTTTACAGTTTCTTCAGGATGGTTTGGATAAGGGTTTGTCTGCAAATTCCATGAAGGGACAAATCTCTGCTCTTTCTGTTTTATTTAACAGAAAGATTGCTAAGCTTCCTGATATTCACTGTTTGTACAGGCTTTGGTCCGTATCAAGCCTGTCATTAAATCAATCTCTCCTCCTTGGAGTCTTAATTTGGTTTTGAAGGCTTTACAGGCTCCTCCGTTTAAGCCTATGCATTATTTGGACATTAAACTACTTTCATGGAAAGTGTTGTTCCTTTTGGCCATCTTTTTTGCTAGAAGAGTTTCCGAATGATCTGCTCTTTCTTGTGAATCTCTTTTTCTGTATTTCCATCAGGATAAGGCAGTTTTGCAGACTTCATTAAAATTTCTACCTAAGGTTGTGAATTCTATAACATTAATAGAGAAATTGTTGTCCCTTCTTTGTGTCCTAATCCTAAGAATTCTTTGGAGAGATCCTTACATTCTTTGGATGTGGTAAGAGCTTTGAAATATGTTGAAGCTACTAAAAATTTCAGCAAGACTTCTAGTCTATTTGTTATCTTTTCTGGTTCTAGGAAAGGTCAAAAGGCTTCTTCCATTTCCTTGGCATCTTGGTTAAAGCTTTTGATTCATCAGGCTTATTTGGAGTCAGGTCAGGCCCCGCCTCAGAGAATTACAGCTCATTCTACTAGATCAGTCTCCACTTCGTGGGCTTTTAAGAATGAAGCTTCAGTTGATCCGATTTTCAAAGCAGCAACTTGGTCTTCTTTGCATACATTTACTAAATTCTACCATTTTGATGTATTTGCTTCTTTGGAAGCAGTTTTTGGTAGAAAAGTTTTTCAGGCAGCTGTTTCAGTTTCATTCCTCTGCTTATGTTTAAGTTTTTTCTTTTCATTATGAAAATAAACTTATAATTTGGGTTGTGGATTAATTTTTTTCAGTGGAAAATGGCTGTTTTTATTTTATCTCTCCCTCTCTAGTGACTCTTCTGTGGAGTTCCACATCTTGGGTATTACTATCCCATACTTCACTAGCTCATGGACTCTTGCCAATTACATGAAAGAAAACATAATTTATGTAAGAACTTACCTGATAAATTAATTTCTTTCATATTGGCAAGAGTCCATGATGCCCATTTTTTTTATGGTGGTTATGATTTTTTGTATAAAGTACAATTATTTCCAAATTCCTTTGTTGATGCTTTTTACTCCTTTCTTTATCACCCCACTACTTGGCTATTCATTAAACTGAATTGTGGGTGTGGTGAGGGGTGTAATTTATAGTCATTTTGAGGCTTGGGAAACTTTGCCCCTCCTGGTAGGATTTTATATCCCATATGTCACTAGCTCATGGACTCTTGCCAATATGATAGAAATGAATTTATTAGGTAAGTTTATACATAAATTATGTTTTTTTACATAGAGCTGTTTATGTAATATTTTCTAAACAGCTTTTTACAGATATGCTGCATCACTTTCAAGTGATTTAGCATTTGGGTATGCTAAAAAAACATTTTTCATGCATTTGATGATGATGCAAAAGATGTCAACACCCTGGACAAGTGTCACCATAACAGATATGATCTTTCCACTGACACCTAATCGGAATATTTATTATTTTTACATTTTAATAAAAATCGAATTTTTCAACTAAAAATGATCATAGATAATAATCTACCTGCTTTTTCCAAGGATAAATATATTAATAATTAGTTTATTTCATGCAACAAATAATAGTTTATCTACATGGGCTAGAAACTAGTTGTCTGAAAGAGAAATGTACAATGACAGTTTAAAAAAGATTTCTTGATTTCTTTCTTCAAAATAATTTACATCTATGAGCACTGTATGTGTTTGACAGCTGCTTATGTTTCAATATAATTTTTTGACTACATAGTATAGTAATTCTTTTTAGGGAAAAACTCATTGCAAGCCATTGATATGAACATTGTCATAACAAGATTTTGTCTAGGCAGTCATTAAAGAAACAAATATCAGTTATTTGTTCTATAAGTATATAGTTATATTGTCTGATTCATTCAGGTATTGTACTAGTTACTTTACATTTAATACCAATACATTTTCTTTTTGGAAATTAAAGTAAAATATATATTTATATATAAAAAACATATTATTAAAAATAAAATTACTTGTTACTGTTATGGTTATTTCACAGTTTGCATTGCCCATCTCATTTGAAGCCACACACTGGTACGTTCCTGAAATCGCTTGTGAGAGGTTGGTGAGAAGGAGGTTTCCAGTTATTTGATCTGTTTTAGGATAAACAAAAAGGAAATGAGTTTAAAGGGACACTCAAGTCAAAATTAAACTTTCATGATTCCGATAGAGCATATCATTTCAAAGAAACTTTCCAATTTACTTCCGTTAACAAAATGTGCACAGTTATTTTATTTTCACACTTTTTGAGTCACCAGCTCCTACTGAACATGTGCAAGAATTCACAGAATATACATATATGCATTTGACTGGATGATGGCTGTCACATGATACAGGAGTAGTGGAAATAGACATAACTTTGAAATTAATTAGAAAACAAATCTACTACTCATTTGAAGTTCAGACTAACAGGCCCATTTATCAAAGGGCTTGCGGACCTGATCCGACACTGCGGATCAGGTCCGCAAGACCCCGCTAAATGCGGAGAGCAATACGCTCTCCGCATTTAACATTGCACCAGCAGCTTATATATTTTCATGTGACAACACTCAAGAAATGACACTTTGCTACAATGTAAATTAGTGAGTGTACAGCCTGTATAACAGTGTAAATTTGCTGTCTTCTCAAAATAACTCAACACACAGCCATTAATGTCTAAATCGTTGGCAACAAAAGTGAGTACACCCCTAAGTGGAAATGTCCAAATTGGGCCTAAAGTGTCAATATTTTGTGTTGCCACCATTATTTTCCATCACTGCCTTAACCCTCTTGGGCATGGAGTTCACCAGAGCTTCACAGGTTGCCACTGGAGTCCTCTTCCACTCCTCCATGATGACATCACAGAGCTGGTGGATGTTAGAGAACTTGCGCTCCCCCAACTTCTGTTTCAGGATGCCTCACAGATGCTCAATAGGCTTTAGGTCTGAAGACATGCTTGGCCAGTCCATCACCTTTACCCTCAGCTTCGTTAGCAAGGCAGTGGTCATCTTGGAGGTGTGTGTTGGGGTTATCATGTTGGAATATTGCCCTCCGAAGGGAGGGGGTCATGCTCAGCTTTAGTATATCACAGTACATGTGGGCATTCATGGTTCCCTCAATGAACTGTAGCTCCGCAGTGCCAGCAGCACTCATGCAGGCCCAGACCATGACACTCCCACCACCATGCTTGACTGTAGGCAAGACACACTTGTCTTTGTACTCCTCAACTGGTTGCCACCACACACACTTGACACCATCTGAACCAAATAATTTTATCTTGGTCTCATCGGACCACAGGACAGGGTTTCAGTAATCCATCTCCTTAGTCTGCTTGTCTTCAGCAAACTGTTTGCGGGCTTTCTTGTGCATCATTTTTAGAAGAGGCTTCCTTCTGGGACGACAGACATGCAGACTAATTTGATGCAGTGTGCAGCATATGGTCTGAGCACTGATTGGCTGACCCCCACCCCTTTAACCTCTGCAGCAATGCTGGCAGCACTCATATATCTATTTCCCAAAGACAACCTCTGGATATGATGCTGACACACGCACTCAACTTCTTTGGTCGACCATGGCGAGGCCTGTTCTGAGTGGAACCTGTCCTGTGAAACCACTGTATGGTCTTGCCCACCGTGCTGCCGCTCAGTTTCAGGGTCTTGGCAATCTTCTTATAGCCTAGGCCATCTTTATGTAGAGCAACAATTTTTTTTTCAGTTCCTCAGAGAGTCCTTTGCCATGAGGTGCCATGTTGAACTTCCAGTGACCAGTATGAGAGAGTGTGAGAGCGATAACCTCAAATTTAACACACCTGCTCCCCATTTACACCTGAGACCTTGTAACACTAATAAGTCACATGACACCGGGGAGTTAAAATGGCTAATTGGGCCCAATTTGGACATTTCCACTTAGGGGTGTACTCACTTTTGTTGCCAACAGTTTAGACATTAATGGCTGTGTGTTGAGTTATTTTGAGGGGACAGCAAATTTACACTGTTATACAGGCTGTACACTCACTACTTTACATTGTAGCAAAGTGTCATTTCTTCAGTGTTGTCACATGAAAAGATGTAATAAAATATTTACAAAAATGTGAGGGGTGTACTCACTTTTGTGAGATACGGTATATACCATATATATATATATATATATATATATATATATATATATATATATATATATATATATATATATATATATATATATATATATATATATATATATATATATATATACATATTTCTCTTGTATAAATTATATTTGCAGGATAATGGTATCCTGTTGTATTCTGCATGTGGTACCTTATATAGGTTTGATCATCTTATTATGTATATTTCACTTAGGAGAGGAGAAGGAAAGGGAAAAACACAAAAAAAAAAACTAAGAAAATGTGAAGTTTTACTTATAGGAAGTTATTTGTGATGTAACATATATGATTGTTTCTCATTATCAATGTGACTGATATTACTTTTCTTTTTTGTATTTTTTTCATACCTTTTGAAATATTGCATGTTTGTCATGTTACATCTTAAACCTCAATAAAAATCATTTAAAAAAAATAGTTAAAAAAAATAATGTTCCACTTGAAACATTCTTCAGTTGACTTCAGATGCTTTAATTTAACATGGAATTCAAAATTAACCTTTTATTATTCACAAAGAAAAACTGTTTTGATCAAATCTACCTGTGTGGCATGGTATCCTTATTTGAAACATATCTCTTTTACATGAGAAAATAATGAGACAGGGTCATGAGCCTGAAAAAAGGAAAGTAAACAATGTATCTGTCATGATTTAGATACAATATGCTATTTTAAACAACTTTCCAATTTACTTCTATTATCAAACTTGCTTCTTTCTGTTGGAATAATTTGTTGAACAGTAAACCTAGGTAGGCTCAGAAGCAGTAATGCACTCCTGGAAGCAAGTTGAACTGTTGGGGTACTGCAAGGCTCTGTCTACGGTCCCCTTCCTTCTCAATCTATAAGTCCCACGGGTTCCAATATCATTTGTATGCAGATGACACTCAAATCTACTTCTCTGCACCAGACCTATCTTCTTTCTTGCTAACCGGTCTCACTAACTGTCTTTCTTACATCTCTTCCTGGATGTCCTCTCACTACCTTAAGCTAAATCTCTCCAAAACTGAGCTCCTTATTTCCCCCCCTTCTTCCAAAATCTCCACCCCCAATCTCTCTATAACTGTCAGTAGCTCCATCATTACCCCTACCCCGCATGCCCGACGTCTTGGGGTCACATTTGACACTGATCTTTCCTTCACTCCTCACATTCAGTCCTTGGCTAAGTCATGCCGCCTCCACCTTAAAAACATCTCTAAAATTAGACATTTCCTTAAACAAGACACAACTAAGATTTTAATCCACTCTCTCATCCTTTCCCGCCTCGAGTACTGCAACTCTGTCCTCCCCAGCTGCCGCCTAGCTCTTTTACAATCCATAATGAATGCCTCTGCCGGGCTCATCTTCCTTACACGTCGCTCTTCATCTGCTGCACCTCTCTGTCAATCCCTTCACTGACCTCCTCTTGCCTCCAGGATTAAACACAAAATTCTGACTCTGACATACAAGGCCCTCAACTGCACTGCTCCCCCCTATATCTCAGACCTTGTCTCCAGATACTCTCCCTCCCATCCCCTTCGCTCTGCTCATGACCGCCTACACTCCTCCTCTCTTGTTATCTCCTCACATTCTCGTTTACAGGACTTGTCCAGACTGGCTCCCATCTTGTGCAACTCTCTGCCTCGCTCCACAAGACTCTCCCCTAGTTTTGAAAGCTTCAAGCACTCCCTAAAGACTCTACTGTTCAGGGATGCATACAACCTACACTAACCTTTATTTATACCAGTTCCTTTTCTCCATTGCTACCCCCTTGAACCCCCTCAGCATGTAAGCCTAAGAGCCCAGCTGTTTGTAGATCAACTTCTTAAGAGCTAACTACAACAGTGCAACTCTTGGCAGGGCCCTCTACCCATTTGATCCCTATAAAAGTTTCCTTGTATACCACCTATGTTTATTGCGCTGCGGAATCTGTTGACACTCTACAAATAACTAATAATAATTAGGGGCTAGATTAAGAGTGGCACACTGATTGTTGCACGTGAGCTATAATGGGTTTATTGCAGGTGTTTGCGCTCACCAGAAGTAGAGCACGTATTACAATTTGAAAGTAAACACATTCGCTCAAACACAATTTAATGTAACGCATGTTGGGTTAGCGGGACATAAGAGTTCTGGTTAACTGTTATGTTAAAATAAAAAGTTGCACAAAAAAACATCAAAAATACATTAATAAGTACAGTGACACTCATAATAAAACCATCTAATATTTTTTATTTTTTTTAAATTGCATTCAAAAGTTATAAGGGCTCAAAGATATGAGGTCACAGGTGTTAGAGAAAAAAAAGGCAGGCAAACACAGAGATATATAGAAGATACATAAAGATGTATATGTATGTATATATATATATATATGTGTGTGTGTGTGGGTGTGTACATATGTATTTATATGTGTATATATGTATTTACAGACATATACACATATAAATAAATACATTTGTACACACATTTAGCCATATATAAGTACATTGGAGCCCTTTGATGTCAAGTAGCAATATTTATATTCAATAAAATGTTTATGTATTTACTGTAAATATTTCACATTACAATGTTCTTCGCATAGGGGAATATGTTCTAGGTATTTTTAAATAGATTTTCCTATATATGTGTGTGTGTGTGTGTGTGTATATATATATATATATATATATATATATATAATTTTACCAAAAATCAGATATATGTCGAAATATGTATTTATGAATAAACATAATATATTCTATGTGAAGAACACTGGAATGTGCAATATTAATTTTTTATGTTTTTTTTTATGTTGGGTTAGCACTCTTGGTTAAATTGTTGGGTGTAAGTTTTTTTCAACTTTTCATGCTCCATTAAAGTCTGTGGGAGAATATAAGTGGTCGCAATATTGTATCTTAGCGCGCAAAAGGCCTTAGTCGCAGTTAATGCACGAATAGGACTGATAATTAGTGCTCCACTCATAATTCAGTCCTAAGTGAGCCAGTGACAAGAGGTATATATGTACAGCCACCAATTCCAGTTAGCTCCAAGTAGTGCATTGCTGCTCATGAGCCTACTTAGGTATGCCTTTAAATAATGGATACCAAAAGAAGGAAACAAATTTCATTATAGAATTGTTTATAGTTGTTATAGTTTATAGTTACGACAAATTTGATTATAGAATTGTTTAGTTGTTATAGTTTATAGTTGTTTAAAATTAAATGCTCTGGGGCCTATTTATTAATGTGCGAGCGGACATGATACGATGTAGCGTATCATGTCCGCTGCACATCGATAAATGCCGATAGCATACGCTGTATCATTACCCAAGCAGTTCTTGAAGTGGCCTCTTGCTTTAGTCCGCCCGATCGTATAAGATCGGGCGGATGGAAGACTGCAGCCTCAGAGGCAGCGGACATGTTATGGAGCAGCGGTCTTTAGACTGCTGCTTCATAATTACTGTTTCCGGTGAGCCTGAAGGCTCGTGCGGAAACAGAGGCATCCAGCTCCATTCGGAGCTTGATAATTCGGCCCCTCTGTCTAAATCATCAAAGTTTATTTTTTATGAAAGGGATATTATATACAGCTCCAACATTGACAAGATACAAGCTCCCAAAATGAGATCCCTAAAAACTCAAAATAAATAGATATATAAGATAAGAGGGAGCACCAATAGGCTAAAATATCTGTATATACTACAATAATAGAAAGAGCAAAATATCAAAAAAAGTTAAGATATCAAAAAAGGTAAGACATACACATAATACATTTATTTTATGTTATACATGATATAGGGTACCCTAAAAATATAAAAACAATGGAAACAGTAAGCAATTACCAAAGAAGGTGAATGACTATCCTCAAATGGAGAGGATAATGTCCAAAGAAAAGTTCAATGTGAATAAATAAATGTCCTCTAAAAAGTTAATATCCTCTGTTAGTGTCCTGTGTATCCAAATTGGAAATCCTATATGGTGACTTCTGGTTGAAAAGTGTAAAAGAAAAGAATAAAAAATAATAATAATAAAAAAAAAAAAGATACAAATATAATGATCCAAAAATGTGATAAAAAAAAAATAAGATAAAAAAATAATGATCCAAAAATGTGATCAAAAGAGTGATGGACTAATAATCCAATGTATCGATACCTGTGAAAACAAAAAATAACATAGTGCAATATTGCTAACAAGTGCTAGAACTAATAGGAAATTAGCTTACCCTATTTGTAGACTCAAGCAGTGACTCTATAGATCGACGTGTTTTGGCCCCACCTTAGGCCTTCCTCAAGATGTCTACTGCTAATACTCATCAAACTTAAATAGTCTGTTAGGACCAATCATAGTCGAGACTTTTCCCGCCTCAATATTGCCCATTTCAGGTACCATTAAATCTAAATGCTGCCCTTAACTAAAATGGTGGCCCCCTCATACTGGAATGGTATCACTTCCGGTATCATTCATGTTTATAGAGGCCATTTCCCCATAGTCGTTATATCCCCAACAGAACATCAAATTGAAGTGGCCTCTTGCTTTAGTGGCCAGAAAAGAAATTACCATTTTGTGTGTTTGCAGATCCGATTTATCGAATCTCTAAATTTCCACGGACGATCGTCAACTTCCGGTATTGATATTAAATCACTTTCGGTAGATGCGTCACTTCCTGTTGTGGCGTAACTTCCGGTTTTGGAAGATATTCATCACTTACGGCAGCTGCTTTATCGTCATTACCGGTATTACAATATGGAATTATGGGAAGTGTAGTTTGGTGAGGGGACTTGCGGAAATACTTGGGCTAATTAATATATGTATTCTAAAAGATTATGAAATTATAACGGAGATAATTAGTTTGCTCGAGTCTTAAGCTGGGTAATAGACAATTACGTCTATCATTGAGAATTAAAATGTTATGTTATACATTCCAAAACTGAACTGGAGTATAATAATAAAACTCAATTATACAGGGAGTGCAGAATTATTAGGCAAGTTGTATTTTTGAGGATTAATTTTATTATTGAACAACAACCAAGTTCTCAGTGAACCCAAAAAACTCATTAATATCAAAGCTGAATAGTTTTGGAAGTAGTTTTTAGTTTGTTTTTAGTTATAGCTATTTTAGGGGGATATCTGTGTGTGCAGGTGACTATTACTGTGCATAATTATTAGGCAACGTAACAAAAAACAAATATATACCCATTTCAATTATTTATTTTTACCAGTGAAACCAATATAACATCTCAACATTCACAAATATACATTTCTGACATTCAAAAACAAAACAAAAACAAATCAGTGACCAATATAGCCACCTTTCTTTGCAAGGACACTCAAAAGCCTGCCATCCATGGATTCTGTCAGTGTTTTGATCTGTTCACCATCAACATTGCGTGCAGCAGCAACCACAGCCTCCCAGACACTGTTCAGAGAGGTGTACTGTTTTCCCTCCTTGTAAATCTCACATTTGATGATGGACCACAGGTTCTCAATGGGGTTCAGATCAGGTGAACAAGGAGGCCATGTCATTAGATTTTCTTCTTTTATACCCTTTCTTGCCAGACACGCTGTGGAGTACTTGGACGCGTGTGATGGAGCATTGTCCTGCATGAAAATCATGTTTTTCTTGAAGGATGCAGACTTCTTCCTGTACCACTGCTTGAAGAAGGTGTCTTCCAGAAACTGGCAGTAGGACTGGGAGTTGAGCTTGACTCCATCCTCAACCCGAAAAGGCCCCACAAGCTCATCTTTGATGATACCAGCCCAAACCAGTACTCCACCTCCACCTTGCTGGCGTCTGAGTCGGACTGGAGCTCTCTGCCCTTTACCAATCCAGCCACGGGCCCATCCATCTGGCCCATCAAGACTCACTCTCATTTCATCAGTCCATAAAACCTTAGAAAAATCAGTCTTGAGATATTTCTTGGCCCAGTCTTGACGTTTCAGCTTGTGTGTCTTGTTCAGTGGTGGTCGTCTTTCAGCCTTTCTTACCTTGGCCATGTCTCTGAGTATTGCACACCTTGTGCTTTTGGGCACTCCAGTGATGTTGCAGCTCTGAAATATGGCCAAACTGGTGGCAAGTGGCATCTTGGCAGCTGCACGCTTGACTTTTCTCAGTTCATGGGCAGTTATTTTGCGCCTTGGTTTTTCCACACGCTTCTTGCGACCCTGTTGACTATTTTGAATGAAACGCTTGATTGTTCGATGATCACGCTTCAGAAGTTTTGCTGCATCCCTCTGCAAGATATCTCACTATTTTTGACTTTTCTGAGCCTGTCAAGTCCTTCTTTTGACCCATTTTGCCAAAGGAAAGGAAGTTGCTTAATAATTATGCACACCTGATATAGGGTGTTGATGTCATTAGAGCACACCCCTTCTCATTACAGAGATGCACATCACCTAATATGCTTTATTGGTAGTAGGCTTTCGAGCCTATACAGCTTGGAGTAAGACAACATGCATAAAGAGGATGATGTGGTCAAAACAAGACAACATGCATAAAGAGGATGATGTACTCATTTGCCTAATAATTCTGTACTCCCTGTATACTAGGGGAATTATAATATTAATCTATTCTAAATCTAAATACTAGTAGTAGCAATGGAAGTTTAAAAACTCTTAAAAACATTTTGTATAAAAACGAATGTCATATAAGCAGAAACAAATTATTGCATCTAAAAAGCACCACTTAATAAGTAAACGGCAATATTGAAAATATTGAGAATATTTTAAAAACAACATTATAAAAAACATAAAAAAAATAAAAATAAATACAATGTTAAAAAATGGAGATGAATGGATACTGAATAATATATAATTTAAAAAGTATAAAATTAGTTAAAAAGATGGCTTGTTATAGTCTTTTGCCATAGTCTCCTCCTCTCCATTGTTTTGGTACATGGCAGATAGCCATATACTTGAGACTTGTATTTTTACCTCCATTTTTATCTTGGAAGTGTTTATATAATGGGACATCATCTCTGTTATGTTTAATGGCTCATAGGTGCTCCCTAATTCTATCTTTAACACTGCATGTGGTCTTTGCTCTCGGGTTGTTTATCTTTATATACCAACAAAGATTTTCTGTCTATTTTATTTACATCTTGAATAGTATTCTCCAATACATCCCCTGAACAGCCTCTTTCCAAAAACCTATCTTTCAAGTTTCGACTGCTCCACTTATATACCTTAGAGCAGTTTTTCTTTACTCTAAGTAGTTGTCCTTTTGGGATGTTGGATTTCCAAACATGATGATGGCAACTAGATTTGTGGATGTAGTTATTACAGTCGACTTTTTTGAAAAAGGTGGAGGTCTTAATTTTACCATTTTCTATCTCAATATTAAGATCTAAGTATGTAATGTTGGTATGACTCAATTCATAAGTAAACTTAAGATTTTGTTCATTTTTGTTCATTACCTCGATTGTGAATTTGAGATCTTCCTCAGTGCCCTGCCATATCATAAAGATATCATATATGTATCAATGGTAGAGGACCAGATCCGCGCTCGCTGGGCAGGAATCCCAAAATATGGTTTCCCATTTACCCATATAAAGGTTCACATGGCTAGGCGCGAATCTGGTCCCCATTGCCGTACTGCACAATTGTTTGTAAAATGTATTATCAAAGTAAAAATAATTATGGGTTAAAATGTAAAAAATACCATCCATAATAAAATCTTTTTGTTCCTCCACCATTGTAATATCTTTATCGTGAAAATATTGCGCTGCTTCTATCCCTTCTTTGTGGGGTATACTCTTATAAAGGGACGTCACATCACAAGTTACTAAAATGTATTTTTCATCCACAGTTATTCTATTTAGTATGTTCAGTAACTGTGTGGAGTCTTTAAGGTATGAGGGTAAGGTGCTAACGTATTTTTGTAAATTCTTATCTATATACTGAGATAAGTTGCTGGTGATGGATCCAATACTGGAGATAATGGGTCTCCCTGGGGGGTTAATTAGTGTTTTGTGTATCTTCAGCAGATAGTAGAAAATGGGGATTTTGGGGTGTTTAATTTTAAGATATCATTTAAAACCACTTTCTGTTTTATACCTTCCAATAATCTTTCTAATTCTGCCTTGAATCTGTTTCTAGGCTCCCCTCTCAGGATTTCATAGGTCTTGGAATCTCCCAGTATTCTCCTGGATTCCATCATATAGGCTTCTATGTCCAATAGCACAATCCCTCCCCCTTTATCGGCTGGTTTAATTATCACACTTTTATTGTTTTCCAGACCTTTGAGAACATTAATCCCCATTTTCTACTATCTGCCGAAATGGTGGAGGAAGAAAAAGATTTTATTATGGATGGTATTGTATACATTTTAACCTATAATTATTTTAACTTTGATAATACATTTTACAAACAACTGTGTGGTACGGCAATGGGGACCAGATTTGCGCCTAGCTATGCAAACCTTTATATGGGTAAATGGGAAACCATATTTTGGAATTCCTGCCCAGCGAGCACGGATCTGGTCCTCTAACATTGATACATAGATGACATCTTTATGATATGGCTGGGCACTGAGGAAGATCTCAAATTCACAATCGAGGTAATGAACAAAATGAACAAAATCTTAATTTTACTTATGAATTGAGTTATACCTACGTTCTTAGATCTTAATATTGAGATAGAAAATGATAATATTGAGACCTCCACCTTTTTCAAAAAAGTCGACTGTAATAACTACAGCCACCAATCTAGTTGCCATCATCATGTTTGGAAATCCAACATCCCAAAAGGACAACTACTTAGAGTAAAGAAAAACTGCTCTAAGGTAGATAAGTGGATGGAGCAGTCAAAACTTTTGAAAGATAGGTTTTTGTAAAGAGGCTACTCATAGGATGTATTAGGGAATACTATTCAAGATGTAAATAAAATAGACAGAGAATCTTTGTTGGTATATAAAGATAAACAACCCGAGAGCAAAGACGAGATCATTGTCCCATTGATCACTAAATATAGTGAAAACCGCACCCTGATTGAAGTATAGTTAAAAATAATTGGTACTTATTGAAACAAGACAATATCTTAGGTGAGAAATTGAGTAATGTCCCTAAATTTATCTATCGAAAGTCTGAAAACCTCAAGTCAATGCTGGCACCAAGTCTACAAAAGACCACAAAGAAAACATTTGAGGCTAACATCAAAGGGGATAGACTTAAAGGCTTCTTCTCTTGTGGATGGTGTAAGGTTTGCCAACATTGCACTAAAAGTGATACATTTGTATCTAACAGTAAAGAGGTTTTTAAGATAAATTACATTATTCGCTGCCAAGATAAAGGGGTGATCTACCTAATCGAATGTGGTTGTGGTCTCCAATATGTTGGACAAGCCACACGCAGTGTTTAAGATAGAATAAGGGAGCACCTATTAGCCATTAAACATAACAGAGACGATATCCCATTATATAAACACCAAGATAAACATGGAGGTAAAAATACAAGTCTCAAGTATATGGCTATCTGCAAAGTACCAAAACAATGGAGAGGAGGAGACTATGGCAAAAGACTATTACAAGCTGAAGCCAAATGGATTTTCTACATTAATTGTATATATCCTTTGGGTCATAATGCCAATATCGAAGTTTTCCATCTTTTTAACTAATTTTATATTTTATACTTTAACAGTATATTATATATTATTCAGTATCCATTCATCTCCATTTTTTTAACATTGTTTTTATTTTTAAATAGAAAATATTATTGTATTTATGTTTTTTATAATGTTGTTTTTCATGTTCTCAATATTTTCAATATTGCCGTTTACTTATGAAGTGGTGCTTTTTAGATGCAATAATTTGTTTCTGCTTATATGAGATTCGTTTTTATACAATATGTTTTTAAGAGTTTTCAAACTTCCATTGCTACTACTAGTATTTAGATTTAGAATAGATTAATATTATAATTCCCCTAGTATATAAGTGAGTTTTATAATTATACTCCAGTTCAATTTTGGAATGTATAAAATAACATTTTAATTCTCAATGATAGACATAATTGTCTATTACCCAGCTTAAGACTTGAGCAAACTAATTATCTCTGTTATAATTTCATAATCTTTTAGAATACATATATTAATTAGCCCAAGTATTTCTGCAAGTCCCCTCACCAAACTACACTTAACATAATTCCATATTGTAATACCAGTAATGACAATAAAGCAGCTGCCGGAAGTGATGAATATCTTCTAAAACCGGAAGTTACGCCACAACAGGAAGTGACGCGTCTACCGGAAGTGATGTAATATCAATACCGGAAGTTGACGATCGTTCGTGGAAATTTAGAGATTCGATAAGTTGGATCTGCAAACACACAAAATGGTAATTTCTTTTCTGGCCACTAAAGCAAGAAGCCACTTCAATTTGATGTTCTGTTGGGGATATAATGACTATGGGGAAATGGCCTCTATAAACATGAATGATACCGGAAGTGATACCATCCCAGTATGAGGGGCCACCATTTTAGTTAAGGGCAGCATTTAGATTTAATGGTACCTGAAATGGGCAATAATGAGGCGGGAAAAGTTTCGACTCTGATTGACCCTAACAGACTATTTAAGTTTGATGAGTATTAGCAATAGACATCTTGAGAGAGGCCTAAGGTGGGGCTGAAATGCGTTGATCTATAGAGTCACTGCTCGAGTCTACAAATAGGGTAAGCTAATTTCCTGTTAGTTCTAGCACTTGTTAGCAATATTGCACTGTTATTTTTTGTTTTCACAGGTATCGATAAATTGGATTATTAGTCCATCACTATTTTGATCAGATGCTTTAATCATTATTTTTGTATCTTATTTTTTTTTTTTAAAAATGTATTATTATTTTTTATTCTTTTAATTTTTATTATTTTTTCACATTGGGATCATTGAACACTTTTCAACCAGGAGTCACCATATAGGATTTCCAATTTGGATACACAGGACACTAACACTAACTAACCATTTGAGGATAGTTATTCACCTTCTTTGGTAATTGCTTACTGTTTCCATTGTTTTTATCTTTTTAGGGTAACCTATATCATGTGCAACAAAATAAATGTATTATATGTATGTCTTACCTTTTTTGATATCTTAACTTTTTTTTTATATTTTACTCTTTCTATTGTAGTAAATACAGATACTTAAGCCTATTGACGCTCCCTCTTATCTTATTAAGTTTAATTTTTACTTTACCCTCATTTTAACAATGTATTACAAAAAAACATTTTTATGAATATATCAAAATTCTTCCCCATTATCACACAGCTTAAAATGGAAGTTTTCATTTCCTATTTTAATTGATTGTTTCCTGAAATGTGATTGTAATATGTTATCTTTACTGATGTTCTATAGGTGCTTTATTTATTTAACCCCTTAAGCACCACAGCACTTTTCCATTTTCTGTCCATTTGGGACCAAGGCTATTTTTACATTTTTGCGGTGTTTGTGTTTAGCTGTAAATTTCCTCTTACTCATTTACTGTACCCACACATATTATATACCATTTTTCTCGCCATTAAATGGACTTTCTAAAGATACCATTATTTTCATCATATCTTATAACTTACTATAATTTTTTTTTTATAAAATATAAGGAAAACATTGAAAAAAACACTTTTTCTAACTTTGACCCCCAAAATCTGTTCCATATCTACAACCACCAAAAAACACCCATGCTAAATAGTTTCTAAATGTTGTTCTGAGTTTAGAAATACCAAATGTTTACATGTTCTTTGCTTTTTTGCAAGTTATAGGGCAATAAATACAAGTAGCACTTTGCTATTTACAAACAACTTTTTTTTTCTTCAAAATTAGTGCTAGTTACATTGGAACACTGATATCTTTCAGGAATCCCTGAATATCCCTTGACATGTATATATATATTTTTTTTAAGACATCCCAAAGTATTGATCAAGGCCCCTTTTGGTATATTTCATGCCACCATTTCACCGCCAAATGCGATCAAATAAAATAAATCGTTCACTTTTTCACAATTTTTTTCACAAACTTTAGGTTTCTCACTGAAATTATTTACAAACAACTTGTGCAATTATGGCATAAATGGTTGTAAATGCTTCTCTGGGATCCCCTTTGTTCAGAAATAGCAGACATTTATGGCTTTGGCGTTGCTTTTTGGTAATTAGAAGGCCGCTAAATGCCACTGCGCATCACACGTGTATTATGCCCAGCAGTGAAGGGGTTAATTAGGGAGCATGTAGGGAGCTTCTAGGGTTAATTTTAGCTTTAGTGTAGTGTAGTAGACAACCCCAAGTATTGATCTAGGCCCATCTTGGTATATTTCATGCCACCATTTCACCGCCAAATGCAATCAAAAAAAATAAATACAATTTTTCACAATTTTAGGTTTCTCACTGAAATTATTTACAAACAGCTTGTGCAATTATGGCGCAAATGGTTGTAAATGCTTCTCTGGGATCCCCTTTGTTCAGAAATAGCAGACATATATGGCTTTGGCGTTGCTTTTTGGTAATTTGAAGGCCGCTAAATGTTGCTGCGCATCACACGTGTATTATGTCTAGCAGTGAAGGGGTTAATTAGGTAGCTTGTAGGGAGCTTGCAGGGTTAATTTTAGCCTTAGTGTAGAGATCATCCTCCCACCTGACACATCACACCCCCTGATCCCTCCCAAACAGCTCTCTTCCCTCCCCCATCCCACAATTGTCCCCGCCATCTTAAGTACTGGCAGAAAGTCTGCCAGTACTAAAATAAGTTATCTTTTATTTTTTTAGCATATTTACATATGCTGCTGTTTAGGATCCCCCCTTAGCCCCCAACCTCTCTCATCCCTCCCCCTCTACCTTATTGGGAGCCATCTTGGGTACTGGCAGCTGTCTCCCAGTACCCAGTTTACAATAAAATAGATTGATTTATTTTTATTTTTTCTGTAGTGTAGCTTCCCCCCCAAAGACCAACCCCCACCCCTCCCAGATCCCTTAGATCATTTTATATTCATTCCCTTCCCCCTTTCTCCCACTTATTAACATTACATTTTTCTGTAGTGTAGCGGTTCTCACCCTCTCCCCCACGTGCATGCGTCCGTGTGTGCCCTCAGCTACCCTGCCCACGATCCCGCTCCCTCTTCAGCCAAGAAGCCATCCATGGCCGCCCACCCGCCTCCCACATCGGATCCCACCCACCAATGATTGCGGCCATCGATGTCCAGTGCAGAGAGGGCCATTGCAGAGAGGTTATTGCAGGATGCCTCGTACGTCCTCGGTCATTAACTGTATTTTTTTTGAGGACGTACGTCATACGTTGTCTGCCCTTAAGGGGTTAATGACCATTTTCACAAAGTGATTAGTTAGACATCAAAACTTGTGCACATGATTTATACATCAATATGTCCAATATGTCTATGACCAAAAGTATGTTGACACCTCTACTAAAATTATTGAGCCATACCCATAGCTAGCAGGTGCATAACATCCAGCACATAGCCATGAAATCTCCATATATAGAAATCTCATAAACTCACTTCTGGCAAAGGTGGCATTCTATGACAGTGCTGCATTTAAAGTCACTGAGCTATTCAGTACGACCCCATTGTACTGCCAATGTTTGTTGTCCTAGACTTCCCTCATCAACTGTAAATGCTATAATGAAGCATCTAGGAGCAACAAAAGCCCAGCCACAAAGTGGTAGACCAGGCAAACTCACAGAGCAGTGCCACTGGGGGCTGAATCTTACAACCTGTAACAATTGTCTCATCTTAGGCATCACTCACTACAGAATTTAAACTGCAAAAACTGTGTCTTCTGGAGCTTCACATCAACCTGAGCTGTTTTTCAATGTTTGGACTAGGCCCTTAGTTTAAGTGAAGGGTCATATTAATGCTACAGGATACAAAGACATTTTAGACCATTGGGTGCTTCCAGTTTTGTGGCAACAGTTTGAGGAAGGCACTTTCCTGTTGCAGCATGACTCTGCCCCTGTGCACAAAGTGAGGTCCATGAAGACATGGCACAGAGCCCTGACCTTAACCCTTTTCAATATTTTGGGATGATTTGGAGCACTGATTGTGAACTAGATCTTTTCATTCAACATTAGTTCATGACGAGCTTCTTACATTTAGCTGGAAGGTCTTTTTAGATGCCATTATTTAAATAGTCCCATAAAAAATCTCTTTACACCTCTCACCATGCCATAGAAGTAATCTTTAGCAGTTTCCTTGGTCTACAACTCCAAAATAAACAACAGTTTTCATCAGACTTTTCTATCTTGGTTAGATGAGACTCACGATTTGGAATAGAAGGCTGAACCTAACTAGGTTTAAGCCTTGTTGAATAACTGATACTATGTCTGATTAAAGCTATTGTCAGGCTTGTATGGCCAACAGATATGTGAAATACACTTTAAGCTTGGCATAAGCTCAAGGGGCTAACTGGTCTACTTTGTCCAAGCATAGCTAAAGAGGGGTTGTGTCTATCCAGGTGTATGCAAACTGTTTCTCAGCTTATGAGAACCTTCAAATATGAACCTGAACTGTGAGAAGAAAAATCTTTTGTGTAAAAAAAACATGACCTTATATAGAAAGAGAAAAATAATCCACCTATTAAAGCAAATATCAAAGAGTACCTCTAATCTCTCTCTCTCTCTCTCTCTCTCTCTCTCTCTCTATCTCTCACTATAGCTGCAGTGAAACATGATCTTAGATTTTTGTCATATTTTTTTTACAAGTACTAAAACTAGACTAATATTGCTGACACACCTGTAGGTACAATAGGCAGGAATTGGCCAGACAGGTAGTATTAGACAGGCAGGTAGTATAGGCAGGTACTGGGTAGGCAGGTGCAATAAGCAGGCATTGGTCAGTAAGGTATAATAGGCAATTAGGCGTATATTCACTAGGAACCGACAATAGGCCAATATTAGCCAGGCATGTAAAATAGGCAGGTACAGGCCAAGTGGGTGCTATATGCAGGTTTAGGTTAGACTATAAAAAGATTATGGTCACCAGGAGCTAGTCACAGGATCATTGAGCAGATAGACATGACAAAGAGAGAATGCTATTGGCTGGTAGCAATAGAAAGGGAGCTCTGCATCTCCATTGGAGAAACATACAACTGTACCTGTAGCATCACTTGAAATGTCATTCTACCTCCATGTGCAATGACTCATTAAATTACAATAACTATCTCAGCTGTTGGTTATCATTTAGTGACCCTATAAACAAAGTTGCTTTCTACACAAGCTCCTCAATCTCTACAAAAAGATTGATTTCTTCAAGTATAGTGGGATTGTTGGAGCCACTGTTAGCATGAAAGCCCTCTACATCCCTGAAGCCCTGATCTACAGGCACATAAGTATTACTTACATCACTCTGTCCATAGGATTTTTTTTTTACAATGCAATTGCTAAAAATCTCTAAGTTATTTACAATTCTTCTGCATTTCAGTTTTGTTTCTGGTGCACGTAGTTAAATTAAAAAGCTATGCTGTTACATTTAACATTTCACAATAAGTCAATATTATTGTGAGATGTTTATCCCAATCTTATTTGAACTATGTAAGTATATTTAGCAGACAGAAGTTTTCATTTAAATTTAAAAGCATATTTAACAGGCATTTTGTGCAGCATAAATATAAGTCAATATTATTGTGAGATGTCTATCCCAATCTTATTTGAACTATGCAAGTATATTTAGCAGACAGAAGTATATATAAATATGCTATAAATATGTGGACTTAAGTGGCTGGATGTGCACCAATACTTTTTTGTTGTCTTGTAATTGTTTTGGTCACTTTGGTAGCACTCCCACAATATGTTTGTTAAGATTAAACAGTCCTTTTGTGGTGTGCTTAACCAAAAAAAAAAAAAAAAAAAAACCCTTGTTGTAACTTTTGAATAGTGAGTTGACCAAATCCCCCCCCCCCCTCTTTTGATTAATGCACACCACCCAGCCCAGGTGTGTTCCAGACAATATAACTGTGGTATACATATAAAGCTAGGGAGTTTCACTCTGTGTAAACATGATTTGCTGCAGTGTGGAAACTGATTAGTGTTAGGACCAGTCTAATGTGGGACACCTTGTAAGTGGTGACTGGCTTAGCAGAATATGATCATATTGTGTGACTAAGATCCCTATTTTTAATTTTAATTTAAACAGGCAATTTTTTGCAGCATAAATATAAGTCAATATTATTGTGAGATGTTTATCCCAATTTTATTTGAACTATGTAAGTATATTTAGCAGACAGAAGTTTTCATTTAAATTTAAAAGCATATTTAACAGGCATTTTTTGCAGCATAAATATAAGTCAATATTATTGTGAGATGTCTATCCCAATCTTATTTGAACTATGTAAGTATATTTAGCAGACAGAAGTATATATAAATATGCTATAAATATGTGGATGTGCACCAATACTTTTTTTGTCACATATGAAATACTATAAGCTTTTACATGTAACGTAGGTCTTTAAATGTATAGCTTTATAAACAGTTTACAATTTGTTGAAGCATGTCAGTTTGATTTGAAGAAAATCCATGTAGCTTGCAAAAACCTTGTTTGTAAAATAATCTTGACTTACTATTTGGAAGCTTAGTCTTTTCATAGCAACACTGAATATATATATATATATTCTTATTTCTTTTCCCAGGTTTGATGTCAACCTCTTATTTAGTTTACTATAGAATCTTGTGACAGGCCTAATTACAGATCTTAGTATAGAAACACAAAACAGAATAGTCATGCTCAAAGGCAATAGGACCTTAAACAGCTTATTTGTACCCAAATATAATGTGACCCAGTAGTAAAATAATCTGCACCCAACAGTCATTCTAATATAAGAAAGAGTGAACAAAAAACATAATTAGAACAAGAGATTGCCTTGCTTAAGCACTTGAGGAATGTAGGCTTGAGGAGTTCTTATACAAATGGGTCTGGTTGCCTAGCAACTGAAAATATCTAGTACACTTAACATATACAGTACAAATGTCCTTTTTTTTGCCTAAAAAAGAATGTTAAAACTGTTTGAAATTAACAGGAAGTGAATGTTTGTGCAGTTTATCTATGGGACATAGGGTCACCAGTTAATTATAAAGACTCTCACAGCTTTATTAGTAGACACATCCCACAAACAAAAGAACACAAGTATCTCTAATAGATTATAAATTCTGATATTATACAATACAAATAAAAATAAATTATTATAGTAATAATGAAAAAAATATTTCTTCAGTACAGGACTGTAGTCTCACATTTTCATCAGAACTTGAATACAATGTAAAGAGAGATTTATGAAGAAGAAGAAACTTCTGAACATTATTTAAATAAAGTTTCTACCTACCCATCCTACTGTAAAGAATACATTCCATAGTCCAGTTGAAAAACATGACAGAAAACTATTTAACATTACTGGTCTATTTTGATACAAATAAAATAATTGCAAAGCTCATCTGCAATTTGTCCCTTAAAAAACTCAACTAACAGTATATCCACAGAAGCAGGGGAATCTGGGTAAGTGTCTAAAAAAGAGCATCACAATATTAGAAAAAATAAATTTTGAAGACTCCCTTGTAATACAGTGAAATGTATATTTATGTACCATATGTATTTGTGTCTTAAAAATATTTATACTTACTGGGGCCTAGATTTAGAGTTTGGCGGTAGCTGTGAAAACCAGCGTTAGAGGCTCCTAACGCTGGTTTTAGGCTACCTCCGGTATTTGGAGTCAGTCAGGAAAGGGTCTAACGCTCACTTTTCAGCCGCGACTTTTCCATACCGCAGATCCCCTTACGTCATTTGCGTATCCTATCTTTTCAATGGGATCTTCCTAACTCCGGTATTTAGAGTTGTGTCTGAAGTGAGTGTTAGAATTCTAACGACAAAACTCCAGCCGCAGAAAAAAGTCCGTAGTTAAGAGCTTTCTGGGCTAACGCCGGTTCATAAAGCTCTTAACTACTGTGCTCTAAAGTACACTAACACCCATAAACTACCTATGTACCGTTAAACCGAGGTCCCCCCACATCGCCGCCACTCGATTAAATTTTTTTAACCCCTAATCTGCCGACCGCCACCTACGTTATACTTATGTACCCCTAATCTGCTGCCCCTAACACCGCCGACCCCTATATTATATTTATTAACCCCTAACCTGCCCCCCACAACGTCGCCGCCAGCTACCTACAATAATTAACCCCTAATCTGCCGACCGCCACCTACGTTATACTTATGTACCCCTAATCTGCTGCTGCCCCTAACACCGCCGACCCCTATATTATATTTATTAACCCCTAATCTGCCCCCTCAACGTCGCCTCCACCTGCCTACACTTATTAACCCCTAATCCGCCTCACTCCCGCCTCAATAACCCTATAATAAATAGTATTAACCCCTAATCTGCCCTCCCTAACATCGCCGACACCTAACTTCAATTATTAACCCCTAATCTGCCGACCGAATCTCGCCGCTACTGTAATAAATGGATTAACCCCTAAAGCTAAGTCTAACCCTAACCCTAACACCCCCCTAAATTAAATATAATTTAAATCTAACGAAATAAATTAATTCTTATTAAATAAATTATTCCTATTTAAAGCTAAATACTTACCTGTAAAATAAACCCTAATATAGCTACAATATAAATTATAATTATATTATAGCTATTTTAGGATTTATATTTATTTTACAGGTAACTTTGTATTTATTTTAACCAGGTACAATAGCTATTAAATAGTTAAGAACTATTTAATAGCTAAAATAGTTAAAATAATTACAAAATTACCTGTAAAATAAATCCTAACCTAAGTTACAATTAAACCTAACACTAGACTATCAATAAATTAATTAAATACAATACCTACAATTATCTACAATTAAACCTAACACTACACTATCAATAAATGAATTAAATACAATATCTACAAATAAATACAATTAAATAAACTAACTAAAGTACAAAAAATAAAAAAGAACTAAGTTACAAAAAATAAAAAAATATTTACAAACATTAGAAAAATATTACAACAATTTTAAACTAATTACACCTACTCTAAGCCCCCTAATAAAATAACTAATTACACCTACTCTAAGCCCCCCAAAATAAAAAAAATGCCCTACCCTATTCTAAATTACAAAAGTTCAAAGCTCTTTTACCTTACCAGCCCTGAACAGGGCCCTTTGCGGGGCATGCCCCAAGAAATTCAGCTCTTTTGCCTGTAAAAAAACACATACAATACCCCCCCCCACATTACAACCCACCACCCACATACCCCTAATCTAACCCAAACCCCCCTTAAATAAACCTAACACTAAGCCCCTGAAGATCTTCCTACCTTATCAGAATCAAGTTCAATCCGATTGGCTGATCCGATCAGCCAATCAGATTGAGCTCGCATTCTATTGGCTGTTCCGATCAACCAATAGAATGCGAGCTCAATCTGATTGGCTGATCGGATCAGCCAATCGGATTGAACTTGATTCTGATTGGCTGATTCCATCAGCCAATCAGAATTTTCCTACCTTAATTCCGATTGGCTGATAGAATCCTATCAGCCAATCGGAATTCGAGGGACGCCATCTTGGATGACGTCCCTTTAAGGAACCGTCATTCTTCAGTTGGACGTCGTCGGAAGAAGATGGGTCCGCGCTGGAGGTCTTCACAATGGAGCCGGTCCTCATCGGATGAAGATAGAAGATGCCGCTTGGAAGAAGATGGTTGCCGGTCCGGATCTACTCTTCTTCCAGGATAGGATGAAGACTTTGGACCCTCTTCTGGACTTCTTCAGCCGTCGGATGATGGATGTCTAGCCCCCGCTTGGGCTTGGATGAAGATTTTGGAGCCAGGACGCATCGGTGATACCGGTGAGGTGAAGATAAGGTAGGAAGATCTTCAGGGGCTTAGTGTTAGGTTTATTTAAGGGGAGTTTGGGTTAGATTAGGGGTATGTGGGTGGTGGGTTGCAATGTTGGGGGGGGGTATTGTATGTGTTTTTTTGCAGGCAAAAGAGCTGAATTTCTTGGGGCAAGCCCCGCAAAGGGCCCTGTTCAGGGCTGGTAAGGTAAAAGAGCTTTGAACTTTTGTAATTTAGAATAGGGTAGGGCATTTTTTTATTTTGGGGGGCTTTGTTATTTTATTAGGGGGCTTAGAGTAGGTGTAATTAGTTTAAAATTGTTGTAATATTTTTCTAATGTTTGTAAATATTTTTTTATTTTTTGTAACTTAGTTCTTTTTTATTTTTTGTACTTTAGTTAGTTTATTTAATTGTATTTATTTGTAGATATTGTATTTAATTAATTTATTGATAGTGTAGTGTTAGGTTTAATTGTAACTTAGGTTAGGATTTATTTTACAGGTAATTTTGTAATTATTTTAACTATTTTAGCTATTAAATAGTTCTTAACTATTTAATAGCTATTGTACCTGGTTAAAATAAATGCAAAGTTACCTGTAAAATAAATATAAATCCTAAAATAGCTATAATATAATTATAATTTATATTGCAGCTATATTAGGATTTATTTTACAGGTAAGTATTTAGCTTTAAATAGGAATAATTTATTTAATAATAGTTAATTTATTTCGTTAGATTTAAATTATATTTAATTTAGGGGGGTGTTAGTGTTAGGGTTAGACTTAGCTTTAGGGGTTAATACATTTATTATAATAGCGGTGAGCTCCAGTCGGCAGATTAGGGGTTAATGTTTGAAGTTAGGTGTCGGCGATGTTAGGGAGGGCAGATTAGGGGTTAATACTATTTATTATAGGGTTAGTGAGGCGGATTAGGGGTTAATAACTTTATTATAATAGCGGTGCGGTCCGCTCGGCAGATTAGGGGTTAATAAGTTTAGGCAGGTGGAGGTGACGTTGTGGGGGGCAGATTAGGGGTTAATAAATATAATATAGGGGTCGGCGATGTTAGGGCAGCAGATTAGGGGTACATAGGGATAATGTAAGTAGCGGCGGTTTATGGAGCGGCAGATTAGGGGTTAATAATAACATGCAGGGGTCAGCGATAGAGGGTGCGGCAGATTTGGGGTTAATAAGTGTAAGGTTAGGGGTGTTTAGACTCGGGGTACATGTTAGGTGCAGACGTAGGAAGTGTTTCCCCATAGCAAACAATGGGGCTGCGTTAGGAGCTGAACGCGGCTTTTTGCAGGTGTTAGGTTTTTTTTCAGCTCAAACAGCCCCATTGTTTTCTATGGGGGAATCATGCACGAGCACGTTTTTGAAGCTGGCCGCTTCCGTAAGCAACTCTGGTATCGAGAGTTGCAGTGGCGTTAAATATGCCTGTACGCTCCCTTTTTGGAGCCTAACGCAGCCATTCTGTGAACTCTCAATACCAGAGGTATTTAAAAGGTGCGGCCAGAAAAAAGCCAGCGTTAGCTACGCGGGTCGTTACAGACAAAACTCTAAATCTAGGCCTGGAAGATTTGTTTGCATTATTACCATAAGAATTTAGTTTTATTTGTAATTGTACAATTTCATCAACTATTATAGGTAGGTTTTATGCATAATAATATGTAATATTTGTTTATTATTTATTATTAGCATTTTTATACAGTGAGAAAAATCTAAATTGTGCTATTGTTTCATTTAATAATGTAAATTATCTAGAACTAACTCAACTTACTTTCCATCATGCTGGGAAGCAGAGGTACCTTCGATCCCACAAAGGACCATTTGTATATGGGAGGGGGAACTCCTGATGAGTTGCAAGTAAGTGTTACATCACGTCCAGCAATAGTTTTTCCATTAAGCTGACAATTTGGGGTGGATGGAGGAACTGTAAATAGAGAAGACACATATATTAATGATGTCAAATTGCCTACAATGCAGTGAAGTAGGGCACCTCTAACAGCCTTTCTCTGGATAAGCAAAATCTTTTGTGGGTATTGAAAGTCTAAAGCATTTTCTGTCTATGGGGTCGATTTATGAAGCAGCGGTTGCTGTATCAACTACCCATCGTTTCTGGTCCTCTACAAACGGAAGTTAAGAAGCAGCGGTCGTAAGACTGTTGCTCCTTAAAGGGACAGTCAAGTCCAAAAAAAACCTTTCATGATTCAAATAGAGCATGTAATTTTAAACACCTTTCCAATTAACTTTAATCACCAATTTTGCTTTGTTCTCTTGGTATTCTTAGTTGAAAAGCTAAAGTTAGGAGGTTCATATGCTAATTTCTTAGACCTTGAAGGCCGTCTCTATTCTAAATGCATTTTGACAGTTTTTCACCACTAGATGGTGTTAGTTCATGTGTTTCATATAGATAACATTGAGCTCATGCATGTGAATTTACCAAGGAGTGAGCACTGATTGGCTAAAATGCAAGTCTGTCAAAAGAACTGAATTAAGGGGGCAGTCTGCAGAGGCTTAGATACAAGGTAATCACAGAGGTAAAACTTGTATTAATATAACAGTGTTGGTTATGCAAAACTGGGGAATGGGTAATAAAGGCATTATCTATCTTTTAAAACAACAAAAATCCTGGTGTTGACTGTCCCTTTAACTTCTCTGCCACCTTTTTAGGTGGCGGACTGAAATCATCCTGATATGATACAGTCAGGATGATTGACGGCCCCTGCTAGTTGCCGATTGGCCACGAGTGAGCAGGGGGTGCCATTGTTGTTAAATGCCGACAGCGAATGTGAGGTCAAGTGGACATGATTTGCTTGACCTGTAATAAGGATATCACTTCTAGAATTAGTGTACAAAGAGTAAGCTAACAAAGCATCTGAATCTGGAAGAAGGTGAATGCTCGTGGTGTTTCAGCTTTTGTTGGAGACTGATTTTCTGAAAGTGCAACACACTAATGTCTGTTGGAATCCAGATATTAGTGTATTGTAGTTTCATAAGAAGGAATCCGCCTCTGAAAAAAGATGAGCGCCACAAGCATTCTTCTGGGTTCGGATGCTTGCGAAACATCCAAATGCCCATGCTTAAAAGGAGATAAGCAGTATAAATGTATATTGCATAGCTTACTAAATATAGAGTCACATTAAATACATATAAATAATATATAGGATAGATATAATTTTAAGGGCCATTAAAAAATTACATGCTCTCATACGTTTTTCATACCCATGTCATTTTATGTCATGGACCCTGCAACTCTATGTTTACACCTAACACCTTAACATGAACCCCCGAGTCTAAACACCCCCCCGAAGAAGACTTCATTTGAAGAGGATGCTCTGCACCGGATGTCTTGAAGATGGAGCCGCTCCACGCCGGATGGATGACGATAGAAGATGCCGTCTGGATGAAGACTTCTGCCTGTCTGGAGGACCACTTCTGCCGGCTTGGATGAATACTTCTCCCGGCTTTGTTGAGGACTTCTTGCTGCTTCTCTGAGGACTTCTCCCGGCTTCGTTGAGGATGGATGTTCGGTCTTCAAAACTGTAAGTGGATCATCGGGGGTTAGTGTTAGGTTTTTTAAGGGTTTATTGGGTGGGTTTTAGTTTTAGATTAGGGATTTTGGGCTGAAAAAGAGCTAAATGCCCTTTTAAGGGCAATCCCCATACAAATGCCCTTTTCAGGGCAATGGGGAGCTTAGGTTTTTTTAGTTAGGTTTTAATTTGGGCGGTTTGGTTGTGTGGGTGGTTGGTTTTACTGTTGGGGGATTGTTTGTAAAAAAAATTTACAGGTAAAAGAGCTGATTTATTTGGGGCAATGCCCTGCAAAAGGCCCCTTTAAGGGCTATTGGTAGTTTAGTTTAGGCTAGGTTTTTTTTTTATTTTGGGGGGCTTTTTTATTTTGATAGGGCTATTCGATTAGGTGTAATTAGTTTAAATATCTGATAATTTCTTTTTTTATTTTGTGTAATTTAGTGGGTTTTTTTTTGTAATCTAGGTAATTGCATTTAATTTAGGAAATTTATTTAATTGTAGTGTAATGTTAGGTGTTAGTGTAAGACAGGTTAGGTTTTATTTAACAGGTAAATGTGTATTTATTTTAGCTAGTAAATAATTAATAACTATTTACTAACTAGTCTACCTAGTCTACCTAGTTAAAATAAATACAAACTTGCCTATAAAATAAAACCCTAAGATAGCTATAATGTAACTATTAGTTATATTGTAGCTAGCTTAGGGTTTATTTTACAGGTAAGTATTTCGTTTTAAATAGGAATTATTTAGTTATTAATAATAGGTTTTATTTAGATTTATTTTAATGATATTAAAGTTAGGGGGTGTTAGGGTTAGACTTAGGTTTAGGGGTTAATAAATTTAGTATAGTGGCAGCGACGTTGGGGGCGGCAGATTAGGGGTTAATAAATGTAGGTAGGTGGCGGTGACGTTGGGGGTGGCAGATTAGGGGTTAATAATATTTAACTAGTGTTTGCGATGCGGGAGTGTAGCGGTTTAGAGGTTAATATGTTTATTATAGTGGCTGCGATGTCCAGAGCGGCAGATTAGGGGTTAATAAGTATAATGTAGGTGTCGGCGATGTCGGGGCGGCAGATTAGGGGTTAATAAGTGTAAGGTTAGGGGTGTTTAGACTCAGGGGTACATGTTAGGGTGTTAGTGTAAACATAAATTTTGTTTCCCCATAGGAATCAATGGGGCTGTGTTACTGAGCTTTATGCTGCTTTATAGCAGGTGTTAGGCTTTTTTTCAGTTGGCTCTCCCCATTGATGTCTATGGGGAAATTGTGCACGAGCACGTAAAACCAGCTCACCGCTGACTTAAGCAGCGCTGGTATTGGAGTGCGGTATGGAGCACAATTTTGCTCTACGCTCACTTCTTGTCTGCTAACGCCGGGTGTATGAAAACCTGTAATACCAGCGCTGTAGGAAAGTGAGCGGTGACAATAACTTGCAAGTTAGCACTGCACCCCTCATACCGCAAAACTCATAGCCAAAAGTAATTGGAGTACAATCTTATAACAAATGATACATATAATCATACCAGCAACATATCAACACAGAATTGATATAAGCATAGTATCAATTTAAAGAAGGATAAACTACACATACAGATAATATTACAATACAATAAAACAAAATGAAATAAAATATTAAAAACAAAACATCCCAGATATGGATCCAAGTATGAATGCCAGAGGGTCTTTATATATATATATATATGAGTCTTCCGATATAGAGAAGCCAGGAACGCTGGAATACAAGAAGATTCCAATGAGAAGCGAAATACGAAACTACAAGAAAAGGTGTCAAGTCTTACTTGTCCGCTCTTAGCAGTAGCTTTTCAGGACTGTTATTGTCCGCATACACACTGTGAACCATCAACTTTGCCGAACATACGCTGTTCATATCAGCTCAGCCGAATCATCACAACTGTTTGGAAGCACTGTTTGCCTATGAGGCTCTTCATACCACACTCGGTGTAAGTAAGACTTATTGAAAAATAATATGTTTCAAATGGTGCCATATTAATTACATGGAAAGGACATAAGTCTCATGTTACTTCATACTGAATAACCTTGGGAAGTATACCTACATAAAATCTGTTACACCGAAGATAAAAAAAACATCCAATAAGAACTACTACAGCTTATTTTAAGTAGAAATTGTTTTAAAAAAAATACATATAACTGGAAATGTCGTCTACTAATCTGTAATGTAAAAATTTAAGATAGCAATAATTTCTGTAAAGTCTAACAGTTTTCTAAGTTAAAAAACAGACTTGGCCTCTATACTATAAAGAATAAATAAATTACAGGAGATCTGTGATTTAGAAGCCCCCCCTACAGCCCCCATAGTTATAGCTCTTTTTTTTAAGAGAGGTATCCTTGGGGAGTTAATATTTGAACCCTGATAATATCATACCTGCTTAAAGGGACACTGTACCCAAAAATTTTCTTTCGTGATTCAGATTGAGCATGCAATTTTAAGCAACTTTCTAATTTACTCCTATTATCAAATTTTCTTCATTCTCTTGGAATCTTTATTTGAAATGCAAGAATGTAAGTTTAGATGCCGGCCCATTTTTGGTGAACAACCTGGATTGTCCTTGCTGATTGGTGGATAAATTCATCCACCAATAAAAAAGTGCTGTCCAGAGTACTGAAACCAAAAAAAAGCTTAGATGCCTTCTTTTTCAAATAATGATAGGAAGAGAATGAAGAAAAATTGATAATAGGAATAAATTAGAAAGTTGCTTAAAATTGCATGCTCTTTCTGAATTACAAAAGAAAAAATTTGGGTTCAGTGTCCCTTTAAAGTAACTAAGGTCATAACCTAAACATATATAATTTGAATTACAATTTAGTTACTCTTAGGCTGAAACTTAAACCTGTTAAAGATGATGTTAACTGTATTGATTGTTATAAAAATTAAATAAGTGCAAGTTCTGAATCACTCAGAGTAAAGATCTACAGGTTAAGTAACGACTGTAACCTACTGATAAGTAACAAATGAGTTAGTAAATGCTTTGAATTGTACAGCTATAATCTGCAAGAACTGCTCCCTAAACCTTTTCATAATTTTTTTATGGGCATAGTTTAAACTAAATTAGAACGTGATAATGGAGGTTGTACTCTGAAAGCAGTGGCAGATAGAGTAACCACATAAACATACTGTAATAGGCCTATCCAACTTAAAGGTGACACTTCTAGAATCTTGCTGGCCTAAAAACACACTTTTTTTTCCCCCTCAAACATTTAGCACTTTTAAACTGTAAATAATTGAAGACTATTGTAAATATTTCACAGGCGTGGTTTATTTTCTCACTCACTTCTTTCTTTTAAACACATCACTCATATGGATAAATATATAGCACAGACTAAGAATACATCTCCAGCAATCACTTCTAGGATTAAGGACAAGAAAAGCAAAAATAGCACCGAAGCTATACCAGAGGCCTTAAAGGGACACTGAACCCAAAATTTTTATTTCGTGATTCAGATAGAGCATGCAATGTTAAGCAACTTTCTAATTTACTCCTATTATCAAATTGTCTTCATTCTCTTGGTATGTTTATTTGAAAAGCAAGAATGTAAGTTTAGATGCCGGCCCATTTTTGGTGAACAACCTGGGTTGTCCTTGCTGATTGGACAGCACCAATAAACAAGTGCTGTCCATGGTTCTGAACCAACAATTTGCTGGCTCCTTTCTTTTCAAATAAAGATAGCAAGAGAACAAAGAAAAAATTGATAATAGAAGTAAATTAGAAAGTTGCTTAAAATTGCATGCTCTATCTGAATCATGAAAGAAAAAAATTTGGGTTCAGTGTCCCTTTAAATGAATCTACTAGCTCAATAGACACACAAGCACTGATTAAAAGCATGTCAAACATCTTTCTGCCACAATTTGAACAAGTTAAATCAGAGATATCTCTATTAAACTAATGAGGTTAGACAGTTTTATATCAGATTATCAGATTTAGAAGATAATTCTGTTAATTTTGAAAAGAGGACTAAATCCAATGAGAAAAATTGTATTACTTTGCAGCAAAAAATAGATGACTTGGAAAACTGCTCTCGTAGAAATAACATAAAAATAACAGGAGTCTCAGAATCACTAATGTACAAAGATCTAGCTGGCTTAATATCAGAAATGTTACCAAAAATCCTGGAAATACCATTAGGCTCTAACCCAATAATAATTGAAAGAGTACATAGAATAGGCATATGGGCTGAAAACAAGCACAGGGAAAGGCCAAGGCCCATAATTGTCAAACTTTTCAATTATCAAGACAAGGTTAATATATTACAACATTATAGAAAAAGAATAGTGAAATTTACCTTGAAGGCAAAATAATTTTTCTATTCCAAAGGCTTTAATGCCTCCTTAATTTATCCTGCTAGTATTAGGGTTGAAACTGACTCTGAGACCAGGTTTTTAGAAAATATAAAAGAAGCATATGTCAGAGTTGCTGAAGTAACTCATGGGAAGTAGGTCTTTTAATATAGTTGCTGGGTTTTTTTTAGAGAACGTCAAATTCTTGCAATTATGGGAAATTTTGTCCTGGTGTATTTCAGTATTCACGTGAGCAGGGGAGGAAAGGGGAAGATTATGCTGTTGTTGTTGTTTTTTGAAAAAACTTTATTAAAGGTAAAGCAAACAAATTACTGAAAAGAGAAAATCAGTATGACTGAGACCAACTGAAAGAGGGTCACATTACAAAGTTGTTTGACACAATACATAACAGTGAAATACAAAGAACAGAAACAACATAAGATAAATATAGTGCAATGCTGTTCTCGCAGGAAAGTATTTAAGTGTCGGTTGTAGAGGAATTGGGATATATAATAAATGCTCATTAGTAGGATAATCCTTCGACCAACTGATTCAAAGCATATCTAATGCTGACTGGCTTGCAAACTGTTGGACAAGTAGTTAAGGAGGTATATATGCATTGGGTCTAGAGTGCTTGTGGGTACTAGAGGGGACGTGAGAAAGATTAAGTGTATTCATGTTGGTGGTGGTGCTTGATTTAGATATTCTTCCCAGAGGAAGCAAATGGATTGATAATCATCCAAACGTTTACTTTGTGTGTAGTGGTGTTTTTCTAGCTGGAGAGATTGGGTGGTTATCTCTCTCCAGGTGTTAACTGATGGGAGGTGCAGTGATTTCCAATTTTTTGGGATAAGTCTTTTTGCTGAGTTGACCATAATGGTCATCAATGTGAGTCTCAATTTACATTTAATCTTAGTAAATTTGTTAAAGAGGAAAAACCAGATGTTTAGGTCTAGATTCGTTGAGAGTGCCCTTTCCATTTCAGTCTTGATTGTCATCCAGTAGGATTGAGCGATGGGACAAGCCCACCAAATGTGAGTGGGAGTACCTTCTGTGTTACAACCTCTCCAACAAATTGGGGAGGATGTGGGGAAGATTATGTGCAGTCGGGATGGTGTGTAGTACCATCTGCATAAGAATTTAATATTCATCTCTAGTGTGTATATAAAAGATGAGGATTTGGTCATGGATGAGAAGATGTGGTACCATGTTTTTTGGGGTTGGTGTGTGTCGATCTCTTTTTCCCATTTGTCTACATAGGAAGGAAGTGAAGTAGTGTATGGGTGCATAAGAATTTGATATGTGGTTGATAGGAGACCTTTGTTTACGGCTTCTCTGGTACAGATACTCTCGAAATCAGTTAAGTTGCTCATGAGTTGGGTTTTGTGTGGATGTCTCATAAGAAAATCCGACATTTGAAGGTAGCGAAACCAATTTTCATATGCGGGACCTAGATAGGGGGTAATCTCAATTTGAGTTTTGGGTTTACCATTATCTATGAAGATATGGCAAGGGATGGACTTGGTTATGTGAGGTTTCAACACTGCTTGCTTTGGTTGTTGAAAGGGGAAATCTAAGTTTTCTAAAATGGGGGTCAGGGGAGAGGGTATTGTGGATATGTAACTGTTTTTTTAATTAATGTATCCCATAGATGAAAAGTTTCAGCAATTATTGACGGAAGAGGAACTGGTAGGTTCCTTGATTTCGGGGAGAGCCAACACTTGGTCCCAAGATGGCTAGTGTTGGATAGGTGATGTTCTAAAAGAACCCACTCTTTGCGCGGTGAATGCTTGCACCAGTTGATAGTTCTGGTAAGGAAGGTGGCCAATCTGTACTGTTGCAGATTTGGGATCCCCAAGCCTCCTAAATCCTTCAGGCGATAGAGGGTTGCAGTTGCAATTCAGGGACGCTTATGTTACGAAATATATTTCTTGATTAGTTTTTGCAGATTATGTATTAGTGGTAACGGTAAGGGAATGGGGAGGGTCTGGAAAGATAAAGTAGTTTTGGGAGAAGTATCATTTTAACAGCATTGATCCTGCCCACCCATGATAGAGGTTTGTTGCTCCAGGAACGTAGGAGAGCTTGTGTCGTTATGGTTATGTCTTTGAAATTTGTATCTAGTAATGTGGGCTTGTAAGGGGAGATGTATATTCCTAACTATTTAATGGATTGTTGCTGTGTGCGAAAATGAGCAAGTGATTGTATTATTTTCAGTACATCTGCCTGAAGCCCAATGGGAAGGAGTTCTGATTTGGAAATATTGATTCTAAAATTGGAAAAATTACCGTAGGTGTTTAAAGTTTGGAGGAGGGGGGAATGGAGGAAGCTGGCTGTGTGAGTGTTAAAAAGATATCATCCGCATATAGAGAAGTTTTATATTCATATTGATCAAATTTGAAACCTTGGATAGCAGTATTTTTTCGGATATGGGAGGCCAGAACCTCCATGGCAAGTACAAATAGTATGGGAGAAATGGGGCAGTCCTGTCTTGTACCATTGGAGATCTGAAATGGGCGGGATAATGTATCATTTAATTTGACTTTGGCTAGTGGTTGACTGTATAAGGAGAACATTTTACCTATAAAGGCTTGATCAAATCCGAATTTAGTAAGTGTCGTTCACAGGAATTGCCAATTTAGCCTATCAAAGGCTTTCTCCGTGTCCATAGAAATGAACGCAGAGGGTATATTGTGTTTATGGGCATATTCCATGAGATGCAAAATTTTAATAGTATTATCTTTTGTTTCCCTATGTGGGGTAAACCCTGCTTGATTTAAATGAATTAAAGATGCTAATACAGTGTTAATACAGGTTGCGAGTATTTTTGCGTACATTTTGATATCTGTATTGAGAAGAGATATTGGGAAGTTCATTGGAACGGTGGGTTATTTGCCTGGTTTGGGAATAACGACTACGTGGGCTTCCAGCATCGATTGGGGGAAGGGATTGTTATGGGACATTTCATTAAAAAGATGTGTAAGATGTGGTGTGAGTACTGATGAGAATGTATAGTAGTATTTGCCTGATAATCCATCCGGGCCCGGACTTTTCCCGTTATTTAATGATTTAATGGCAGCTAGCAATTCGTGATGGGAGATGGGCTTATTAAGGTCTTTGAGTTGGTCAGGTGAAATTGTGGGTAATTGTGCACTGGAAACATAGTCAGTCATGGATAGGGGTGATACTTGCGCTGACTTGTCTATTTGTAGATTATAAAGAGCGGCGTAGTGGTCATGAAAAGATTGAAGGATGTTTTAAGAGTAATTGAGGATTTGGGTTGATGGATTTCATAGATACACGACTTTAATTTTTTTCTTTTTCAGTGCCCTGGCTAATAATTTGCCTGATCTGTTACTTTCGTAGTAAAACATATTCTTTGTTTTTGTGCATAGTGTTTGATATTCAATTTGTAAAAAACTATCTAGTGCAAGTCGAGCTTTATGCAAATCGTTTGTTATAAGGGGATCAGTTGGGGATAGCTTATGGGCAAGGTCTAATTTAGCAAATGAGTCTGACAGGGTCTTATAGGACTGTCTATGTGTCTTTAAATGTTGAGCTTTAAGCTTAATCGTCTCTCCTCTAAGCACACATTTGTGTGCTTCCCATAAAGTGTATTTGCTGTCAACCGAGTGCATGTTGAGAGTGAAATATTCTTTGATGGTTTTACTAAGGTGTGTAATCGTATCTGGGTTGCTTAGGAGGTTTTCAGCAAGTCTCCATTGGTATGGTGTTATGGGAATGTTGTACCAAGATAGTTGGAGTTTCATGGCGGAATGGTCCGACCATGATTTGGGGATATGTCACATTTATTAACTAGGGCTAATGCTGCTTGGTTTGAGAGTATATAGTCAAGGTGGCTGTAGGATTTATTGGGGTGAGAGAAAAAAGTATAATCACGTGTGTCTTGGTGAATAAAACGCCAAGTATCATACAGATTGAGATTTCTCATTCCCTTCCAAAGAGTGTTTGTTATTTTTTTTGATATTTTAATGTTGGGGTTTGAGCTATGTAAGGGGATATTAAAGTCCCCAGCGATAAAGGTAGGTCCCTTAGTGATATCTGTTATTTTGTTAAGGATATTTTTGAAAAATGCAGTTTGATTAGTGTTCGGGGCATATATATTTATTAGTGTGATGGACCTGCCATAGAGTAAGCCTACCAGGCCTAGGTATCTGCCTTCAGTGTCTTTAGCAGATTGTATAAGTGTGAAAGGGATTGATTTATTAATGAGAATGCTGACTCCACCCCTTTTAGAACTATTGGAACTATGGTAATGGTTGGTAAAGGTCTTGACAAAGTATTTGCTTTCTTTGTTACGTTTAAAGTGTGTCTCCTGAAGAAACAATATATCTACTTGTCTTTTAGATAGATCGAGTAGAGCTTTCGATCTCTTATGGGGTGAATTCAAACCTCTTGCATTTTGGGTAAGAAGGGTTAACTTTTGCACTGCCTCTTTGGTGTTGTTAGCCATAACTATTACAGGTAAGGTGGAGGGAAATCTAGTGGTTGGGAAGGGGAAACATCTCAGTGGTGTAATGTAGATATGAGTACAAATGGGTTCCTGCAAATGAGAACATATTCAACAAACATTTTGATGATGAAAAAGTCATAAAAAACAGTGAAATATTAACAACAATATTAAACATGAAATTATGAACAAGGTGAACAAAAGGGGAAAAAACTCTCTTCCTATTATAGGACATAAATTAGAGTGGTTAGGGGGTATGACCACTACTAGCCCTATGGAATGTGGGTTAAGTTGGTTTGGTGGAGCCGGATACCCTGGCCAGAGGGGGTAAGAATGGAAGGGGTATGGGAGGGTATGGGGTATGGGAGGGGTAGAAGGTTGGAAAAGGGAGCGGAAGGGGGGCTGGGAGGGCAGGGATAGTTATAAGGAGATATAAGTACAGTTATTCATAAGGTATCAAGAGATTACAAACACATTGTACAGTTACTTGCCCGATATGACGGGGGATGTCAGTAACATGTCTGTACAATGTTCAAAGTCTGTGCAAACTAAAGGCGAAGAAGTTATTAGGTGGCATGAGGTGAAGAAGCAGGGCTGGAAGCTGTTTGGCTTCCAGGTGAGGCCACAGCTGGTTTATTCTTCTTTTGTAGGACAGTGTGCCAAGAATCAGCTGCTGGATTTCGCGTTTTGGGTAGAGAAGGTAGGGCGTGGGTGAGGGAGGAGGACCCAAAGGGGGGTCTAGGTCCAGTGTGGAGCAAAAGTTTGGGATATCTTCTGTAGTCCTACATATGTAGCGGGAATTGTTCCTGATGGTCCAGATGTGCGTTGGGTATCCCCAACTATATGGAATCTTTTTATTCCGTAACAGAGTGGTGATTGGGGCAAAATCTTTCCTCCGCTGCAAAGTCTGTGTCAAAAGGTCCTGAAAAAATTGCAGAACATTACCTCTGAACCGTATAGGTTGATTCTTTCTGGATTGAGATAAGAGCATCTCTTTTTCTTGGAAATTCTTAAAACAAATTACAATGTCTCTGGGTGGCACTGAGTCAGGTGGTTTAGGTCTTAAAGTCCTGTGTGCTCGAACCCAAGGGATCTCCGTTGAGAAAGATGAGTCATTTAGGTGTTGAAATAAGGCTTGAAGGTAAACTGGAACGTCTCTTGGTAACACAGACTCAGGTACACCTCTAATGCACATATTTTTGCGTCTACTGCAGTTTTCTATGTCATCCAGTTTTTCTTGAAGTGACACAATAGTTTCTTGCTGTGAGGTGAGCTGGTCTGTGAGGTGTTGAATATCTTCTTTCATAGAATCCTGGTTACCTTCCAAGGTTTCCACTTGAAAGCCAAGTGTATGTATATCCTGTCTCATCTCAGCCAATTCCTCTCTGATACATGACCGCACTATGTCTGTGATGTCCTGTTTCATGGGGAGATTCTGTAAGAATGTAGCTGGTAACTGGGAATCTGTTGTTTGGGGAATGCAGTGCTGCAAGTCCTGAGTGGTATTTGCTGCGATTAGTAGGAGACGTTTCTGCAGTGTCTGAACCTTGCAGGAATGAGGTCATTGTTAAAAGTTTACCTGTTGCAGGTTTCACCAGCTTATCTTGTTTTAAAGTGTGTCTAGTTGACATGTTAGATAATATAGATGTTCAACCTGAGTGTATGAGAACTTTCAGTCTCAGGAAAGTATTTATTGAAAGTTTCAATACAGTTACAAGTGAGGAATAAAAAAATCTTTCTTCAGGAGATTCCGGTTCCCATGCTACTTAAAGGGACACTGAACCCAAATTTTTTCTTTCGTGATTCAGATAGAGCATGCAAATTTAAACAACTTTCTAATTTACTCCTATTATCAATTTTTCTTTGTTCTCTTGCTGTCTTTATTTGAAAAAGAAGGCATCTAAGCTATTTTTTTGGTTCAGTCCCATGGAAAGCACTTGTTTATTGGTAGGTGAATTTACCCACCAATCAGCAAGAACAATACAGTGTGTTCACCAAATATGGGCCAGTATCTAAACTTACATTCTTGCATTTTAAATAAAGATACCAAGAGAATAAAAATAATTTGATAATAGGAGTAAATTAGAAAGTTGCTTAAAATTGCATGCTCTATCTGAATCACGATAGGAAAAATTTGGGTTCAGTGTCCCTTTAAGTAATGACTTAAAATTTAAAAATGTACTCATACAAAAATGGCAGGAATAATGCACACTTAATCAAGAATATGCTGATAACCCAGAGATTTTCTGGGAAGCCTCAAAGGCTGTAATAAGAGGGGGGGATTATAGCATTCGTTAGCAAAAATAAAAAGAAACACAGGAATAGAGAAAAGAAAATCCTAAACAGGTTAGTTTCAGCGTACAGCAGATATTTAGATAGTCCACTGAAAAAAAATTTGGCAGCAATATGAAGAAGCTAAAAATGCTAGGGATATGTGGCTGTTGCTCGTCTCTACCCAACAAGAACTTAGATTTAATGCAAGGTTCTACAGATTTGGAAAGAAGACAGGGAAATCTCTGGCTAGATTGGTTAATAAATGTAATAAAACCAATAATATAGCAATCATAAAAAATAAGGATAAAAAATGCAATAACAATGAAAATATCGTGAACTTATTTGAGGAATATTATCAAAAGGTTTATTATTCAAAAGGAGTGAATAAGGATGAAAAGGAAGGGTTTTGGACTAGGCTTAATACTCCTAAAATAGGATCAGATATAATGAAAGAGATCACTGCCCCTATTTCAGAGCTAGAAATAAGAAAGGCAATTTTTTTTTAAAGAATACAAAAACCACAGGTCCAGACACTACCAAATGAGTACTATAAAAACCTGGTAGATCATATAACACCAACGTTAAATCTTGTATTTAACTCATATTTTATGGAAGATAAAAAAATGTCCTCTAACTTTACAGCATCATGGACAACTTTAATACCTAAACCTGATAAAGATTGCGAAGAAATTAATGCATATAGACCAATTTCTCTCTTTAACAGATACTATAAAATCCTGGCAGGCATTCTGGCCGAAAAACTTCAAGCCCCTTTAAAATCAGTAATACACACCGACCAAACAAAATTTTTGAAAGGAAGGAATTCTGCATCAAATATTAGAAAGGTTTTTTTTAGTACTAGACAATTATAAAAAAAAAAAACTTATTTGTTAAATATCAAGCAAGATGCAGCCATTATCTTCCTTGATGCAGAGAAAGCATTTGACTTGGTAGAATGTGACCATCTTTTCACCTCTCTGCTTAAATTTGGATTCCATAGTAGAATAATATTCGCCTAGATTACGAGTTTTGTCGGTAAGGCTGTGTGGTGCTAACGAGCAGTTTTCCCTCACTGCTCACCTACAGTAACGCTGGTATTACAGTTTTTTAGAAACCCGGTGTTAGCCGCAAAAAAGTGAGCGTAGAGCAAAATTTAGCTCCACATCTCACCTCAATACTAGCGCTGCTTACGTTAACGGTGAGCTGGTAAAACGTGCTCATGCACGATTCCCCCATTGGAATCAATGGGGGAGAGCCGGCTGAAAAAAACCTAACACCTGCAAAAAAGCAGCGTAAAGCTCCTAACTCAGCCCCATTGATTCCTATGGGGAAATACTTTTAATATCAACACCCTAACATGAACCCCGAGTCTAAACACCCCTAATCTTACACTGATTAACCTCTAATCTGCCGCCCCCGACATCGCCGACACCTGCATTATATTATTAACCCCTAATCTGCCGCTCCGGACATCGCCGTCACCTACATTATAGTTATGAACCCCTAATCTGCTGGCCCCAACATTAGCGAACCCTACATTATATTTATTAACCCCTAATCTGCCACCCCCAATGTCGCCGCAACCTACATACACTTATTAACCCCTAATCTGCGGCCCCCAAAGTCGTCGCCACTATACTAAATTTATTAACCCCTAAATCTAAGTCTAACCCTAACCCTAACACCCCCCTAACTTAAATATAATTTAAATAAATCTAAATAAAATAACTATCATTCACTAAATTATTCCTTTTTAAAACTAAATACTTACCTATAAAATAAACCCTAAGATAGCTACAATATAACTAATAGTTACATTTATTTATTTGGATGAAGATAGAAGATGCCGCCTGGATGAAGACTTCTGCCCGTCTGGAGGACCTCTTCTGGCTGGCTTCGATGAAGACTTCTGCCCGTCTGGAGGACCACTTCGCCCGGCTTCGTTGAGGACTTCGGCCCGGCTGGGTGAAGACTTCTCAAGGTAGGGTGATCTTCAAGGGTTTAGTGTTAGGTTTTATTAAGGGGGGATTGGGTGGGTTTTAGAGTAGGGTTGGGTGTGTGGGTGGTGGGTTTTAATGTTGGGGGTGTATTGTATATTTTTTTTTTACAGGTAATAGAGCTGATTACTTTGAGGCGATTCCCCCGCAAAGGCCCTTTTAAGGGCTATTTGTAATTTAGTATAGGGTAGGGCTTTTTATTATTTTGGGGGGCTTTTTTATTTTATTAAGGGGATTAGATTAGGTGTAATTAGTTTAAAAAACTTGTAAATTTTTTATTATTTTCTGTAATTTAGTGGGGGGGTTTTTCGTACTTTAGATAATTTTTTTCAATTGTATTTAATTGTAGTTAGTTTAGGTAATTAATTTAATTATAGTGTAGTGTTAGGTGTAATTGTAACTTAGGTTAGGATTTATTTTACAGGTAAATTTGAATTTATTTTAACTAGGTAGCTATTAAATAGTTAATAACTATTTAATAACTATTCTACCTAGTTAAAATAAATACAAAGTTGCTTGTAAAATAAAAATAAACCCTAAGATAGATACAATGTAACTATTAGTTATATTGTAGCTATCTTAAGGTTTATTTTATAGGTAAGTATTTAGTTTTAAATAGGAATTATTTAGTGAATTGTAGTAATTTTATTTAGATTTACTTATATTATATTTAAGTTAGGGGGGTGTTAGGGCTAGGGTTAGACTTAGATTTAGGGGTTAACACATTTAATATAGTTTGCGGCGATGTTGGGGGCGGCAGATTAGGGGTTAATAAATGTAGATATGTGTCGGCGATGTTAGGGACGGCAGATTAATAAAATTAAACTCTTGTTTGCGATGCGGGAGGGTGGCGGTTTAGGGGTTAATATATATTTTTTAGTGTTTACTATGTGTGGGGGGGGGCTCGGTTTAGAGGTTAATAGGTAGTTTATGGGTGTTAATGTACTTTTTAGCACTTTAGTTAAGAGTTTTATGCTACGGCTTTAGCCCATAAAACTCTTAACTACTGACTTTTAAATGCGGTACCAGGCTTGACAGGAGAGGCTGTAACGCTCACTTTTTTGCACTCGTAATACCAGTGTTATGCAAGTCCCATTGAAAATATAGTATACGCAATTGACATAAGTGGATTTGCGGTATTTACGCATCTGACCGAAAAAGTTAGCGGTGAGCCTGTCATTTCAAGAATCGTAATACCAGCGTTAGGATAAAAGCAGCATTGGGACCTCTCAACTCTGCTTTTTAAGGCTAACGCAAGACTCGTAAGTTAGGGGTAAATTTGTTAGAAATATATATATAATTACCCTAGTACTGCCCTATTAATTAATTGTCAGCTCTATAAGAAGCTTAATTTAGAAAGAGGCACTAGGCAAGGGTGCCCCTTGTCCCCTTTGTTATTTGATATTGTGATTCAACCTTTGGCAATTCTTCTTAAAGAAAGAATACAGGGGATCAAGATTGGCAATGACGAATTTAAAGTTTTATTATATGCAAATGACATGCTAAAAAAAGAGCAGCATGGGGAAATAGACAATTCAATAAATGCCCAAAATGCTTCGTATATGCAGCAGACCTTCTTCATACAATATGGGATTGCCCTATGATTAAGCAATTTTGGTTAAAACTGGAATATTGTCTGAGTAACCTGTTGAATAGATCAGGTATTGTTTTTGTATGAGGATAAAGAGATAAGACAGGATGAGGCACTTTCATTCATCAAAGTTTACAAAGCAGCCGTTTTGATTAAAAACTTACCTTTTTTTCTTTCCATAGCCAGAGCAGCTTCCCCCTCCTGGAAATCCTCTCTTCACACGTCAGCAATGACTAATCCGGCTTCCTCCAATCACGGCTTTCCCCCCAGGGTAGTCATTGCCTGAGGCCATGCCATGATTGGAGGAAGCCGGATTAGTCATTGCTGACGTGTGAAGAGAGGATTTCCAGGAGGGGGAAGCTGCTCTGGCTATGAAAAGAAAAAAGGTACGTTTTTAATCAAAATGGCGGCTTTGTAAACTTTGATGAATGAAAGTGCCCCTGTTTTTAATAGTATTTTTAAAAAACTGGCTTTCATTCATCAAAGTTTACCTTCACTTTAAGGACCAGGGCTATTTTTACATTTCTGCAGTGTTTGTGTGTGCTTTAATTTTCCTCTTACTCATTTACTGTACCCACACATATTATATACCATTTTTCTCACCATTAAATGGACTTTCTAAAGATACCATTATTTTCATCATATCTTATAATTTACTATAATTTTTTTTTATAAAATATGATGAAAAAATGGGAAAAAACACACTTTTTCTAACTTTGACCCCCAAAATCTGTTACACATCTACAACCACCAAAAAACACCCATGCTAAATAGTTTCTAAATTTTGTCCTGAGTTTAGAAATACCCAATGTTTACACGTTCTTTGCTGTTTTTGCAAGTTATAGGGCAATAAATACAAGTAGCACTTTGCTATTTCCAAACCATTTTTTTTTTTCAAAATTAGCGATAGTTACATTGGAACACCGATATCGGTCAGGAATCCCTAAATATCCCTTGACATGTATATATACTGTATATATTTTTTAGTAGACAACCCAAAGTATTGATCTAGGCCCATTTTGGTATATTTCATGCCACCATTTCACAGCCAAATGCGAACAAATAAAACATTTTTTTCACAAACATTTTCACAAACTTTAGGTTTCTCACTGAAATAATTTACAAACAGCTTGTGCAATTATGGCACAAATGGTTGTAAATGCTTCTCTGGGATCCCCTTTGTTCAGAAATAGCAGACATTTATGGCTTTGACATTACTTTTTGGTAATTAGAAGGCCATCAAATGCCGCTGCGCACCACACTTGTATTATGCCCAGCAGTCAAGGGGTTAATTAGGGAGCTTGTAAGTTTTGATCTAGGCCAATTTTGGTATATTTCATGCCACCATTTCACTGCCAAATGCGATTCACTTTTTCACTAACTTTAGGTTTTTCAATGAAATGATTTACAAACAGCTTGTGCAATTATGGCACAAGTGGTTGTAAATGCTTCTCTGGGTCCCCTTTGTTCAGAAATAGCAGACATATATGGCTTTAGCATTGCTTTTTGGTAATTAGAAGGCCGCTTGTATTATGCCCAGCAGTGACAGGGTTAATTTGGTAGCTTATAGGGAGCTTAAAGGGTTAATTTTAGCTTTAGTGTAGAGATCAGCCTCCCACCTGACACATCCAACCCCCTGATCCCTCCCAAACAGCTCTCATCTCTCCCCCACCCCACAATTGTCCCAGCCACCTCTTGCGTGCACCCGACACTCGTTTCCGACTGCTGGCTGAAAGATTGCCAGCGATGGGCCGCCCACCCACCTCCCTGCAGCTGCTCCCACCCACCAACGATCAGCACCATCGCTGGCCAATGCAGAGAGGACCACAGAGTGGCTCTCTCTGCATCAGTGTTTAAAAAAAGGTATTGCAGTGATGCCTCAATATCGAGGCATCACGGCAATACCTTGAAAGCGGCTGGAAGCGATCAAGCGGTATCAGAGTCCCAAGCCGATTCAGACTGATACAAACTGCAGGCTCCATTTGGAAAACCACTGTGTGTTTCAAAGTAGATGCTAGTACAGAGCACTTTGTATAAAATATTCAATTGTTACACAGCAACTTGTAATACATCTCATCAACACGTTTCAGCTTAATCCATCTTATCAACGCGTTTCTTGGTAAAGGCCTTTGCCTTTGCATTGACCCCAGACGACAAGGAGGTTTAGGCATGAGAGTATTTTTGTGGGCGTTGCTGCGGCACTGCTTGCGGTTCGACCACCTCGTCCACCGGAACAACCCGGGCTAGATAGCGCACATTTGGTATTCTTTTGCACATATTCTGGATCTAGACTTTCAAACCGAAAACTGAATACTCTCAAACAAAGGAATTCAATATGTTTTTTAGACTTTATTTGGATTTTTATTTGAGTTCATATCTACCGGTGGCTAAACTTTGGCCTTTTTAATAACATATATTACATATTTTTTTATTGCCTGCTTTATGTGTGTATTTATTAAAGTGTAGTATATTTTATACTGTTAACACTTCTTGATTATATCTGTGTGTATAGCTGCTTGCTAGCACTCCCTATTTTTTGTTGCATAATTTAAAGTGAGAATAGTTGGGATAATACTTTTTTAGGGAAGCTGTGCTATATTTTCCGTCAGGTTACATGCAAATGTAAAGCATTTTATAAATATCAGCAAAACCAGGAGGTGGCACCATGAGCATCTCACAGTTCCCGTTATGTATATTTTATTTTATGCATAAAATAATGCATAAAAAGAAATACACAAATTGGGGCTGATTTATGAAAGTGCAAGCGTACATGATACGATGTAGCATATCATGTCCGCCGCACATCATACGCTGTCGGCATTTATAATTGCACAAGCAGTTCTTGTGAACTGCTTGTACAATGCCGCCCCCTGCAGATTCGTGGACAATCGGCCGCTAGAAGGGGGTGACACTCAGCACGATCGTATAGGATCGGGCTGAATGATGTCCGCAGCCTCAGAGCAGGTGGACAAGTCATGGAGCAGAGGTCTTTAGACCGCTGCTTCATAACTACTGTTTCCAGCGAGCCTAAAGGCTCGTGGGGAAACAGGGGCATCAAGCTCCATTCGTAGCTTGATAATTCGGCCCCACAGTGTTCAAATAATAGATTACTTTGGACTGCAATGCATTAGTTTGCTTTTATGAAATATTTTTAAGTTTCATACAGCTTCTCTGTCTGTTTGTGAATGAGTCTCTATATCTCGTCATTGTTGTGCTCCTAAGGGCACACCTCAGATGAGATCATGTTCAAAGTTCCTTGAGGCTCATTTCATTTATGTTTTTTAGCTGATCAACCATGGGCATTCGCCAAAAACATTAAGGGCCAGATTACAAGTTGAGCACAAAATATCGCCTCTGCGAAAGCGATATTTCCGCTCAGCTTAGTATTAACAGTGCAAGCAAATGTGAGGTGCAATGCGAATGCGACCTCGCGTTTGCATTGCACGGACGCATTGCGCTCATAAAAGCGCGCTTCCATAGACTTCAAAGGGAGCCTCGTTCTCATGCTGTGTCCCAATAAATATTTGCATGGATAGAGTTGTCTATACAATTCTGCAGATGCAAAAAAGGTCCTACAGTAGGTGTTCTGAGCATTCTGGTCCATTAAATGTATCTCGTCTTGCACTTATGTCTCACTATATTAAAGCTGACAAGGTTTTCTAGTTTTGATTTTTATCTTTATATTTTTTTCAAGTTTTCTTCAGCAGGTGCTAGAGTTAGCTGTTTTATAGAGGCTTGGTTTTTTCATTTTTGTTTGTTTAGTAATGTTTTTAATACATTTTTGTAATCTTGACATCCATTTCTGAGGAAGTGGTTCTATGCCATGAGAAGCAAGCATCTCCATTGATATCAGTGGAGTTAATGTCACTACTCGTTTCTCTGATAAATGGCGGGTACAAATCTTTTTGAATCTCGCAATTTTCCAGCAGTGATGTTGTAGCAAGTTTTTATTGTTCTAAGCCTTGGTTTCTTTTCTTATAGACACTGGGCTCCATTTATAAATTGTCGAGCAGACGTATTTGCTGTTGCACAAAATGTAAGTGTAACAAAACTCTTTTTTGCAGTGCTATATTGCATTGGGCTTGTTTCTCCTTCACATAATGTAGACAACACCCTTTAGAGGAGAATAGCAAAAAATGCCTGTCTAGGATCTTGTGGGAGATCTAGCCGTGTTGGAAGGTTCCAACCTTTTTGTTTTAGCATTTATTGAGTTTATTCCCTGTGAAGTCTGCACTATGATTTCTCCCCAAGCAGGAGAATCATTTATCATCAGGCCTTAAATTATTATTATTATTATCGGTTATTTGTAGAGCGCCAACAGATTCCGCAGCGCCAACAGATTCTTTAGACCGCTGCTTCATAACTTCTGTTTCAGGCTCGCCAGAAACACGGGGCATCAAGCTCTGAACGGAGCTTGATAAATATGCCCCTTAGTGTCTTGTTTTGTGTGAAAAGCATGTAAGAGTTTGTATTTATGCACAAATGTTAAATGAAAGTTTGTCATTTTTATTTGTATTTACGTCTTTTAATGGAAAACATTGTTGTATGTGCGCATAACAAATGTTAGACACTGTTCCCTTTTATTCAACAGTTATCTATACTATGATGAAGAATCATTGACATAAAACACATGTAGGCACTGTCATGGCAACATTTGGTCAATTTCTTAAAATGAAGTTCTCCAGCAAGAAGATTGAGAACTTTTTTCTGTATGTTTTAATGAAGATTTCTTCTTTTTAAAATAGATTTCTTCTGTTATGTGTGATCAGTCCACGGGTCATCATTACTTCTGGGATATTATCTGCTCCCCTACAGGAAGTGCAAGAGGATTCACCCAGCAGAGTTGCTATATAGCTCCTCCCCTCTACGTCACCTCCAGTCATTCTCTTGCACCCAAAGACTAGATAGGAGGTGTGAGAGGACTATGGTGATTATACTTAGTTTTTATAACTTCAATCAAAAGTTTGTTATTTTACAATAGCACCGGAGCGTGTTATTACTTCTCTGGCAGAGTTTGAAGAAGAATCTACCAGAGTTTTTCTTATGATTTTAACCGGAGTAGTTAAGATCATATTGCTGTTTCTCGGCCATCTGAGGGAGGTAAAAGCTTCAGATCAGGGGACAGCGGGCAGTTGAATCTGCATTGAGGTATGTAGCAGTTTTTATTTTCTGAATGGAATTGATGAGAAAATCCTGCCATACCGTTATAATGACATGTATGTATACTCTACACTTCAGTATTCTGGGGATGGTATTTCACCGGAATTACTCTGTAAAAGTACATTAAACCTTTTAATAGGTATTTAATTCATGTTAAACGTTTTTGCTGGAATGTAGAATCGTTTGCATTTCTGAGGTACTGAGTGAATAAATATTTGGGCATTATTTTTCCACTTGGCAGTTTGCTTGTTTTGATTATGACAGTTTCGTTTCTCTCTCACTGCTGTGTGTGAGGGGGAGGGGCCGTTTTTGGCGCTCTTTGCTACGCATCAAAAATTTCCAGTCAGTTACTCTTGTATTTTCTGCATGATCCGGTTCATCTCTAACAGAACTCAGGGGTCTTCAAACTTCTTTGAAGGGAGGTAGATTCTCTCAGCAGAGCTGTGAGACTTATGTAGTGACTGTGTTTTAAAAACGTTGCTCTGTGATTTTTATGTTTAAATTTAATAGTGTTACTTTACTAATGGGAACAAACCTTTGCTAACAAGTTGTGTTGTTTTTAAAGAGTGATGCTATAACTGTTTTTCAGTTCATTATTTCAACTGTCATTTAATCGTTTAGTGCTTCTTTGAGGCACAGTACGTTTTTTGTTAAATAAGATTGTAACCAAGTTGCATGTTTATTGCTAGTGTGTTTAAACATGTCTGATTCAGAGGAAGATACCTGTGTCATTTGTTCCAATGCCAAGGTGGAGCCCAATAGAAATTTATGTACTAACTGTATTGATGCTACTTTAAATAAAAGCCAATCTGTACAAATTGAACAAATTTCACCAAACAGCGAGGGGAGAGTTATGCCGTCTAACTCGCCTCACGTGTCAGTACCTGCGTCTCCCGCCCGGGAGGTGCGTGATATTATGGCGCCTAGTACATCTGGGCAGCCATTACAGATAACATTACAAGATATGGCTACTGTTATGACTGAAGTTTTGGCTAAGTTACCAGAACTAAGAGGCAAGCGTGATCACTCTGGGGTGAGAACAGAGTGCGCTGATAATTCTAGGGCCATGTCTGATACTGCGTCACAGCTTGCAGAGCATGAGGACGGAGAGCTTCATTCTGTAGGTGACGGTTCTGATCCAAGCAGATTGGATTCAGATATTTCAAATTTTAAATTTAAATTGGAAAACCTCCGTGTATTACTAGGGGAGGTCTTAGCGGCTCTTAACGATTGTAACACTGTTGCAATACCAGAGAAAATGTGTAGGTTGGATAAATACTTTGCGGTACCGGCGAGTACTGACGTTTTTCCTATACCTAAGAGATTAACTGATATTGTTACTAAGGAGTGGGATAGACCCGGTGTGCCGTTCTCACCCCCTCCAATATTTAGAAAGATGTTTCCAATAGACGCCACCACACGGGACTTATGGCAAACGGTCCCTAAGGTGGAGGGAGCAGTTTCTACTTTAGCTAAGCGCACCACTATCCCGGTGGAGGATAGCTGTGCTTTTTCAGATCCTATGGATAAAAAGTTAGAGGGTTACCTTAAGAAAATGTTTGTTCAACAAGGTTTTATATTGCAACCCCTTGCATGCATCGCGCCGATTACGGCTGCGGCAGCATTTTGGATTGAGTCTCTGGAAGAGAACCTTAGTTCCGCTACGCTGGACGACATTACGGACAGGCTTAGAGTCCTTAAACTAGCTAATTCATTCATTTCGGAGGCCGTAGTACATTTAACTAAACTTACGGCTAAGAATTCAGGATTCGCCATTCAGGCACGTAGGGCGCTGTGGCTAAAATCCTGGTCGGCTGATGTAACTTCTAAGTCCAAATTACTTAATATACCTTTCAAGGGGCAAACTTTATTTGGGCCCGGTTTGAAAGATATTATCGCTGACATTACAGGAGGTAAGGGCCACGCTCTACCTCAAGACAAAGCCAAAGCTAAGGCTAGACAGTCTAATTTTCGTCCCTTTCGGAATTTCAAAGCAGGTGCAGCATCAACTTCCACTGCACCAAAACAGGAAGGAGCTGTTGCTCGTTACAGACAAGGCTGGAAACCTAACCAGTCCTGGAATAAGGGCAAGCAGGCCAGAAAACCTGCTGCTGCCCCTAAGACAGCATGAACCGAGGGCCCCCGAGCCGGGACCGGATCTAGTGGGGGGCAGACTCTCTCTCTTCGCCCAGGCTTGGGCAAGAGATGTCCAGGATCCCTGGGCGCTAGAGATCATATCTCAGGGATACCTTCTAGACTTCAAATTATCTCCCCCAAGAGGGAGATTTCATCTGTCAAGGTTGTCAACAAACCAAATAAAGAAAGACGCGTTTCTACGCTGTGTACAAGATCTATTATTAATGGGAGTGATCCATCCGGTTCCGCGGTCGGAACAAGGACAAGGATTTTACTCAAACCTGTTTGTGGTTCCCAAAAAAGAGGGAACTTTCAGGCCAATCTTGGATTTAAAGATCCTAAACAAATTCCTAAGAGTTCCATCGTTCAAAATGGAAACTATTCGGACAATCTTACCCATGATCCAAAAGGGTCAATACATGACCACAGTGGATTTAAAGGATGCTTACCTTCACATACCTATTCACAAAGATCATTACCGGTATCTAAGGTTTGCCTTCTTAGACAGGCATTACCAGTTTGTAGCCCTTCCATTCGGATTGGCTACGGCTCCAAGAATCTTCACAAAGGTTCTGGGTGCCCTTCTAGCGGTTCTGAGACCGCGAGGAATTTCGGTAGCTCCGTACCTAGACGACATTCTGATTCAAGCTTCAAGCTTTCAAACTGCCAAGTCTCATACAGAGTTAGTTCTGGCATTTCTAAGGTCGCATGGATGGAAAGTGAACGAAAAGAAGAGTTCTCTCTTGCCTCTCACAAGAGTTCCATTCTTGGGGACTCTTATAGATTCTGTAGAAATGAAGATTTATCTGACAGAAGACAGATTAACAAAGCTTCTAAATGTATGCCGTGTCCTTCATTCCATTCAACTCCCGTCAGTAGCTCAATGCATGGAGGTGATCGGCTTAATGGTAGCAGCAATGGACATAGTACCCTTTGCACGCCTACATCTCAGACCGCTGCAATTGTGCATGCTGAGTCAGTGGAATGGGGATTACTCAGATTTGTCCCCCACTCTGAATCTGGATCAAGAGACCAGAAACTCTCTTCTATGGTGGCTTTCTCGGCCACATCTGTCCAGGGGGATGCCGTTCAGCAGGCCGGACTGGACAATCGTAACAACAGACGCCAGCCTTCTAGGTTGGGGCGCTGTCTGGAATTCTCTGAAGGCTCAGGGACAATGGAGTCAGGAGGAAAGTCTCCTGCCAATAAACATTCTGGAATTGAGAGCAGTTCTCAATGCCCTTCTAGCTTGGCCCCAGTTAAAGACTCGGGGGTTCATCAGGTTTCAGTCGGACAACATCACGACTGTAGCTTACATCAACCATCAGGGAGGGACAAGAAGCTCCCTAGCAATGATAGAAGTATCAAAGATAATTCGCTGGGCAGAGTCTCACTCTTGCCACCTGTCAGCAATCCACATCCCGGGAGTGGAGAACTGGGAGGCGGATTTCTTGAGTCGCCAGACTCTTCATCCGGGGGAGTGGGAACTTCATCCGGAGGTCTTTGCCCAAATACTTCGACGTTGGGGCAAACCAGAGATAGATCTCATGGCGTCTCGCCAGAACGCCAAACTTCCTCGCTACGGATCCAGATCCAGGGATCCGGGAGCGGTTCTGATAGATGCTTTGACAGCACCTTGGAACTTCAGGATGGCTTATGTGTTTCCACCCTTCCCGCTGCTTCCTCGATTGATTGCCAAAATCAAACAGGAGAGAGCATCAGTGATTCTAATAGCGCCTGCATGGCCGCGCAGGACTTGGTATGCAGATCTAGTGGACATGTCATCCTGTCCGCCTTGGTCTCTACCTCTAAGACAGGACCTTCTGATTCAGGGTCCATTCAAACATCAAAGTCTAACTTCTCTGAAGCTGACTGCTTGGAAATTGAACGCTTGATTTTATCAAAACGTGGTTTTTCTGAGTCGGTTATTGATACCCTGATACAGGCTAGGAAGCCTGTTACCAGAAAGATTTACCATAAAATATGGCGTAAATACCTATACTGGTGTGAATCCAAAGATTACTCCTGGAGTAAGGTTAGGATTCCTAGGATATTGTCTTTTCTACAAGAAGGTTTAGAAAAGGGTTTATCGGCTAGCTCATTAAAGGGACAGATCTCAGCTCTGTCCATCTTGTTACACAGGCGTCTGTCAGAAAATTCAGACATCCAGGCCTTTTGTCAGGCTTTAGCTAGGATCAAGCCTGTGTTTAAAACTGTTGCTCCGCCATGGAGTTTAAACTTAGTTCTTAACGTTTTACAGGGTGTTCCGTTTGAACCCCTTCATTCCATTGATATAAAATTGTTATCTTGGAAAGTTCTATTTTTAATGGCTATTTCCTCGGCTCGAAGAGTCTCTGAGTTATCAGCCCTACATTGTGATTCTCCTTATCTGATCTTTCACTCAGACAAGGTAGTTCTGCGTACTAAACCTGGGTTCTTACCTAAGGTTGTTTCTAACAGGAATATCAATCAAGAGATTGTTGTTCCATCCTTGTGTCCAAATCCTTCTTCAAAGAAGGAACGTCTTCTACATAATCTGGATGTAGTTCGTGCCCTCAAGTTCTACTTGCAGGCAACTAAAGATTTTCGCCAAACTTCTTCCCTGTTTGTCGTTTATTCTGGACAGAGGAGAGGTCAAAAAGCTTCTGCTACCTCTCTCTCTTTTTGGCTTCGTAGCATAATACGTTTAGCCTATGAGACTGCTGGACAGCAGCCTCCTGAAAGAATTACAGCTCATTCCACTAGAGCTGTGGCTTCCACTTGGGCCTTTAAGAATGAGGCCTCTGTTGAACAGATTTGCAAGGCTGCAACTTGGTCTTCGCTTCATACTTTTTCCAAATTTTACAAATTTGACACTTTTGCTTCTTCGGAGGCTATTTTTGGGAGAAAGGTTCTTCAGGCAGTGGTTCCTTCTGTATAATGAGCCTGCCTATCCCTCCCGTCATCCGTGTACTTTTGCTTTGGTATTGGTATCCCAGAAGTAATGATGACCCGTGGACTGATCACACATAACAGAAGAAAACATAATTTATGCTTACCTGATAAATTCCTTTCTTCTGTTGTGTGATCAGTCCACGGCCCGCCCTGTTTTTTAAGGCAGGTAAATATTTTTTAAATTATAATTCAGTCACCACTACACCCTTGGCTTCTCCTTTCTCGTTGGTCTTTGGTCGAATGACTGGAGGTGACGTAGAGGGGAGGAGCTATATAGCAACTCTGCTGGGTGAATCCTCTTGCACTTCCTGTAGGGGAGCAGATAATATCCCAGAAGTAATGATGACCCGTGGACTGATCACACAACAGAAGAAAGGAATTTATCAGGTAAGCATAAATTATGTTTTTCTACACAGTATGGTTGGCTGGGGTGTGAATAATTGCAACTGTGTATTTTTTCATGAATCAAAATCTCATTTAGGGAAGTGTCATAGATGTGACTACATACGAGCAAGTTCACCACTAGAAATGTAGGGCCCTTTAGTAAACAATACCACAATAAAAACACCATACCACACAACACACACCATACCACACCACATACACAAGACACACACCATATCACACACACTATACCACGCACATGCCACACCACAATACACACACAACACCACAGCATGTAACATACCATAATATACACACCATACCACACACACACACACACACACACACACACACACAATACACACACCATATAACACACATAAACACACCATACCACACATACACCACAATAAACTCACAATACCACACCACACACCATTCCACAATACACACACCATACAACACCACACACACCGCACCACACCACCACACACAAAGCCAAATACAAAATGAAGGTGGCGCAAAATAGAATTGCTATTCCCCAGTTTCTAGTTACAAATGGAAAAAATATATATGTTATATGTACTCCTGTAGATATCTATCCATATGGTTAAGATACAATGTTATATTGAATAAAACAGTCTAGTGATGGCCTCGAAAATATAATAAAACTATTTATTGATCAATTAATGGGTATATACCCAAATGGATAAAAAAATCTTATATAAAAAAACCTGCGTATAAAACAGTTTGTATAAAACCAATCTAGACACCGGTGTCTGTTAATAATCTCAATGTCAATAAATAATGTTTATATTAAACATATGCTAGGCTAAACATAAACTAGGCTAGACATATACTAGGTAAGCCAAAATACATAATAAGCCAATTATGGGCTAAAATTCCGTCCGTTCTAATATATGGTACGTAAATATACGCTATAATCCTACAGTGAGAATTATACAGATACTAATGTTTATTAAAACAAAATTACTTTCTAGTTGACATAGATATAATTAAAACAAATCTAATTGTAGCGGCCACCGAATATATATATAATTCATTAGAGATGCGTGAAGCTTTGAATTGTGAATATGACGATAAAGTTTCAATTTTGTATCAATAGTGTATTTCTTTAAAACAAACTTGCATTGATGTGTATTTTTAAGTACATTATTTTCGTTTTCCGTTGTAATGTATTGTGTTACAGTAGTGTTTATCAAGCTTCCAAGGTGTAGGTGGATATTCACACTGTATTTAATGTGTGTCTTCAGCCGTACGGCCAAGATAGTACCTTAATTTTGTGATGTCTTAGTCGTCCTTGTTCACAGTGCACTGTAAAGATGATGGTGTTAGCGGTTGTGGGTGAACCTCTGGTATCCCCGGTGGAGTATCGTTTGTGCAGTCTCCCCAATGGAGTGTGGTCTGTATGTGCCTCTGTTTACCGGGTGTTGGTTACGTCACCCGCTTACTTCTTTTGCGGCTTTGCTTTTTGTTCTGATAGCAGTTCTGCTCCAAGATGTTTCTTTCTTTCTGCTAGCCGAAACGCGTAGAACCTGATAAACACATTGAAGGATTACAGATCATACAGAGGAGGCAAAGACCCGGTTAACAGAGGTCATACACGGAAACACCTCGGCTTGCTTAAAAACCAAAGAAACATCTTGGAGCAGAACTGCTATCAGAACAAAAAGCCGCATAAGAAGTAAGCAGGTGAAGTAACCAACACCCGGTAAACAGAGGCAGATACAGACCACACTCCATTAGGGAGACTGCACAAACGATACTCCACCGGGGATACTGAAGGTTTACCCACAACCACTAACACCATCATCTTTACAGTGCACTGTGAACAAGGACGACTAAGACATCACAAAATGAAGGTACTATCTTGACCATACGGCTGAAGACACACATTAAATACAGTGTGAATATCCACCTACACCTTGGAAGCTTGATAAACACTACTGTAGCACAATATAATGGAAAACGAAAATAATGTACATAAGAATACACATCAATGCAAGTTTGTTTTAAAGAAATACACTATTGAAACTTTATCGTCATATTCACAATTCAAAGTTTCACGCATTTCTAATGAATTATATATATTCAGTGGCCGCTACAATTAGATTTGTTTTAATTATATACATGTCAACTAGAAAGTAATTTTGTTTTAATAAACATTAGTATCTGTATAATTCTCACTCTAGGATTATAGCGTATATTTACATACCATATATGAGAACGGATGGAATTTTAGCCCATAATTGGCTTATTATGTATTTTGGCTTACCTAGTTTATGTTTAGCCTAGCATATGTTTAATATAAACATTATTTATTGACATTGAGATTATTAACAGACACCGGTATCTAGATTGGTTTTATACAAACTGTTTTATACACAGGTTTTTTATATAAGATTTTTTTTATCCATTTGAGTATACATCCATTAATTGATCAATACATTTTTTATTATATTTTCAAGGCCATCACTAGACTGTTTTTTTGTTTTGTTTTTTTTTCATTTCTTTTATTGAGAAAAAAAAGTAACATACAGAGAATAAATAAAACAGTCCTTCCATGTTGTGATTCAGTAAACAGTGACTGTGTCAAATATAGCCAAATTGATTGAAAGTCCAGAAGAGCATTCACTCCATGTCTAATAGAGGCGTGGAGGCCAAAAGTTCTGGATAGACTATAGTGCATGCAATAACTCCTCTCTAGCGGTTAGGCCCGCCAGTAGGGATTTATAAATTAACCCAGTATATGCCAGGGGGATTAAGATGGAGGTGACTCTGGGGCTGGAAAACATGGATAAAACATTTAGATTACAGTGCTGATGCAGGCGTATGTCAGGTAGGCTGGGGTCCATTCCACTGTATCTTCTGGTGCAGACCCTTCACATTTACAAATACATACATGTGAAAGCTTAACCTGACTTGACAAAGTTGTCATCGCTGCCGGGCGCGAGTGGACAAGGGAGTGGGTGGTAATGTGGCAGGAGGAAGAGCTAGGGTCAGACATGAGGTAGAAAGGGTGTATACGCTGTGGGGAGGGTCGTTGACCTTTTAGTTTTATTGGGCAGTCTAAGTGGGTTTGGAGACGTTCCACCTCATAAGCATCATTTCATGTGTGGCTATCTTTCCTATCTTAAAATAATGGTATCTCTCAAGTGATAATAGCACTCTCACTTGCTCCATCCACACCTCCAATGTAGGGATGTTTTGGTTTTTCCATCATTGTGGAATCAAAATTTTCGCGCTACTCAGCATTATGTACAGTAAGGATGTTTTATCTTCGTCTTGGAAATTTGGTAGGTCAAGTAAAAGTACGATGCATGGGTCCTGTGGGATTTGTGAAGAGAGTGTTCTGTTCATGTGTGCGAAGACCTGGGGCCAAAAGGAGCCCAGTCTGGGGCATGTCCACCATAAATGTAGTAGGTCAGCAGTCTCCCTGCATCCACGCCAACACCTACTTCTAGCGTGTTTGTATATTCTGTGTATCCTTTGTGGTGTGAGGTACCATCTGGCTTAGAACTTATAGTTCATTTCCAGAATTTTTGCTGAGACTGAAGACTTTTTATGGTGTTTGAATGCTTTCCCCCATTCTTTCCTGTAAATTTCTATACTCAAGTCTTTACACCATTTATGGCAATAGGCTGGAAGGTCCTCAGGACCTGTGTTTGATAGGATTCTGTATATGGAGGAAATTGTATGGCGCGGAATGAAGGGAAGTGCACACAGGGCTTCAAACTCTGTAAGTAACTAAAATAATGGGTTAGCTGTGTGTAGGAGTACCAAGAAGAGGGGAACCAAGGTTCCCCCTCCCTCAGCTCCTGCCTTGAGTTGAGTTTACGATCCTTGGTAATATTTTTCCAGGTGTGAACAGGAATTTTAGGGGCGTGAGGCGGCGTGTATTGTATGGGGGGAAGAAAAGGAATCTCTGGGTTATTGAATAGTGGAGATAATGGAGATGGTTTAGACGTGACATGGGTGGTAGTTGCAACCAATTTGTCCCATTGTTTGAAAATTCTAGGAGGAGAGGGTAAGCATTGATCACCTTGGGTCTATCAGCAGTTTGAAGCCAGCACAACCAACCTGCATTTGGAGTTTTGAGCATTTCTCTGTCCAGTTGTATCCATTGTTTGTGGCTGGCATTGTGGCACCACTCTGTGAGTCTTTGTACTAATGTGGTGTGCCCAATATCTCTAAGTTTGGTACACCCAATCCTCCCCTGTCTCTAGTCATATATAGTGTCTTTCTGGGAATTCTCGGTCTGGTGGGGCCCCATATAAATTGTTCTATATTGCCTTGTAGTTGTGTTATGTAATGTTTAGGTAGAGGGATTGGAAGAGTTTGCATGAGATATAGAATCCTGGATAAGATGTTCATTTTGACTATGTGATTCTGCCAATCCACGAAAGTGGCTTATTTTTCCAGCAAGATAAGTCTCTAGTGATGTCTGTTAGGAGTAATTTATAATTTGATGTAAATGAGGCTTGAGTATCTGCAGTCAAAAAATACCTAAATATTTTAGCTGAGAGGTCTGAACACGAAGGGGACATGTTTTTTCCAATTCGACAGTGGTGAGGGATGTGGTATTGATGTTTAATAATTCTGATTTGTTTAAATTCAGGTGGAAGTTTGAGTGTTGACCATAATCCCTAAACTCTTCCATCAAAGGGGGTAGTGAATTTTCTAGGTCTGTAATGGTATGAAGGATATCGTTGGCGTACATTGGCAATTTGTATTCTGAATGTGACGTATGAATGCCTTTTATAAGTTTTTTTTTTCTAATTTTGTGTGCTAGGATTTCAATCGATAATGCAAATAAAATGGGCGATAGGGGGCATCCTTGTCGGGTGCCATTTCTGATGTTGAAGAGCTCCGATAAGATGGAATTAATTTTAATTCTAGCCGTGGGTTCTGAATATAAAGAGAAAATTTTGTTTATAAATGCTTGACCAATGTTAAATTTAGACAGGGCAGCTCTGAGAAAATCCCAGTCCACCCTGTCAAATGCTTTTTCCGCGTCGGTGGAAATGAGGGATAGTGGGATATGGTTAGCTTGCGCGTAAGCAACTAATTGAGTGACCTTCAAGGTGTTGTCCCTTGCCTCTCTATTGGGGATAAAACCGACTTGATCTGTTGAGACGATTTGGTTAAGGATATGATTAAGTCTGTCCGCTGGGATTTTGGCGAAAATTTTAACGTCCGTATTCAGGAGGGAGATGGGTCGAGTCAAGTTTTGTGAAATGTTAGGGGGTTTTCCTGGTTTTGGGATTACGGTGATGTGGGCTTCTAACATGGATTTTGGGAAGCTAATTCCTTCCTCTAGCATCCCGAATGTTTTTCATAGTCTGGGAGCTAGGATCTGGGAGAATTTTTTATAATATTTAGTGCCAAACCCATCTGGGCCCGGCATTTCCCAGTTGGCAAGCTATTGATGGCTGTTATTATTTCTGCAATTTCTATAGGAGAGTCTAGTTTGAGGGACTGTTCCTCTGTGAGACGGGGAATGTTAACATTATCTACATATTGATGCAATTTACTTTTTTTAGTTTCTTCAGAGTGTAGTTGTGGTTGTGTCCCAGTTAAATCATATAATGTTGTATAGTAGTTAGACTACTTTTTTCTCCTCTCCTTCTTTGTTTTTAACTACGTGTATGTATGCTTTAAGTTGTTTCCTACGAATAGTTCTAGCCAAGAGTTTGCCTGACCTATTTCCTTGTTCAAAGTATTTTTGTTGGAGAGTGAACGCTTGTTTCTGGTATTCGTATTGCATATAATTGTTAAATTCTGACCTAGTTTCTTTTAACTCTGTTAGTAGAATATCATTTTGAGGGGAGCACTTATAAGCTAATTCTAGTGTGTGAATTTTATCTAGAAGGTTTTCACGTCTGAATCTATGTTGTTTAGTAAGGATGGCTTTATGTTTTATGAATTCACCTCTCAGAACGCATTTATACACTTCCCAGACATTAAAGTATGGTGTGTCGGTATCATCGTTATGTAGGAAATATTCAGCTAACCCTATTTCCTGGCTAACAATTGGGTGGTCAAGGAGGGTTTCCATCTAGTTTCCATTGGAAAGGAGTCACTGGTTTTTCTGGCCAATTGATTGTGCAGGATACCGGGGCATGATCTGACCAAGTGATGAAATGTATGCAGACATTTTAAACCAAAGATAATGTGAGTGCATCTGTTAGTATATAATCAATGCACGAATAGGTGTTGTGAGGATGCGAGTAGAAAGTATAGTCTCATGTTGTAGGGTGAAAGGTATGCCAGGTGTCATGCAGTGTAAGGGAGTGCAACTGGTTGTTGATGTATTTAATGTCTCGTTGTGGAATGTGTGAGCAACCGGACTGTGTGTCTGTCGTGGGGTCCAATGGAACATTAAAATCGCCCCCAACAATAAGCATCCCTTTTTTATGGTCAATGATGCTATTAGACAGTTGTCGCATGAAGGCTTTCTGAGCTCGATTCGGGAAGTAGGCATTGACTATGGTGAGAGGTCTATTGTACAGTAATCCTGATAGGATCATTAACCTGCCATTTGTGTCTTGTTCTAGGTGGATTTTTTGGAAAGGTATATCTTTTCTAAAGAGGATGCCTACTCCATTTCTTTTAGTAGGGCCTGATGCAAAGAAGGCTGTGGAATATTTGTGGTGAAGCCAGCGCGGTTCTTTGCCTTTTTTGAAATAGGTTTCTTGGAGTAGTATAATTGCACTGTTTTGTTTATGTAAATCTGTAAGTACAATGTTTCTTTTTTACGGAGTGTTAAATCCTTTGACGTTAATAGTGGTGAAGGTGATGAGTTGGGCTTTACTTGTGTTAGGCATATTGTGAACCCAGGTGTGTAGAGCAAGGTTAAGACCAATAAGTATCAAACTAAGATATGAGTTATATTTGAGGGTCATGTCTGACCCTTTAATAAGAGAAGAGGAAGGAGGGGGGAAGGAGTGTGGGGTAGGTACAAGGGTAGAGTACCGCTCGCGCCCGACTCAATCAGTAAAATTGTCCAGAAAACTCATAATTACCAACTAGCGATAAGGTCAGAATGGCTAAGGCAGGGTATATTACAATTCTCTGGAGTTATGTAGATAGGTATTCAACAGGCCCAAATTGGGCTAGCAAGGAATATCAATAGCAATATAACAATATCAATATAACAATAAACTGTTAACAATAGATTGCGGGGAATGAGACTTTGTATTGCCTATTTGTTCAGTTGGGTAGAAACATGTGGTCCTTTGATATCACTTGTTAATGTACTTCAAGTGTGTCCATTCGCTATAGTAGGGTGGAGGGGGTCATTAGTGTAATTGAGGGGGTTAAGGCAGACGGGGGGAGTCAGTCAGTAGGGGTGTCAATGCATATCATGGTGTTTCCCATGAGTGCAGTATATAGTGTCACAGGATAGGGCTGTATGAGTCTTATTAGAGTATCTGTAGAGAGGTTTAGGTTACGATCTAATTTCCTGTTTTGCCCAGGGGTTTGGATTCGACTATATACAATACTGGTTTGTTGTCATTTGACAAAGCTGGTATGAGTCTAGTAGTGGTGTGGTGGTGCTGAGTGAGCAGTTGCTGTGTGGGTCTGAGCGGTGTAAGTGTATACATGTGTGTGTGTGATAGAATATATGAACAGTTGGTAAAACAACACATTTGAACAATTGTCTAGTTAGTGAAGCAGATAAATCATAATAGTAAGATAAATTAACATGCAAGGCGTGAGTAAACAAAACCATGATAAACTAATTAAGTAACTTTCTACTCATCTGATCATTGTTGCTTCTTGTGAGTCTCTCAGGGAGATCCCCCTTAGTAGCTAGAACCAGTCCTTTATATTCTGCAGGTAGTGTCCATTTAGGCAGAGACCCAGTGGGTCATATTGAAAAGTGGACATTGCGAACTCCAGTTGTCGCTCTGTATCAATCTTCTTCTTCCTGTTCTTGGCTATTGTGGTCCGATGACCAACGCTTGTTGCCGGGTCCAGGCTGAGGTGTTTTAACTCTTTCTGGATTGAGGTTTGAAGGTTCATGTAGCCTGCTGGTAGGAGGTGTTCGAGTCTGTGATGGAGGTTCTATGTTGGGCTCCCTGTTCTGAGTGATACCCAGTGCTTTAAAGAAATCTGGGAGGTCGTGTTCCATCCTATAGACAGCCGTTTGACCATTGTGGTAAGCAATTATGCTAAGAGGGAAGCCCCAGCGGTATGGTATTTTATGAGTTCTGAGGATTTTGGTGACATGTCTCAGTTCTCTTCGCTTTTGTAGCGTTGCAGGTGAAAGATCTGAGAAGACCTGGAGTGGTATCCCTGCATGTGTTAGTGGGCTTTTGGTTCTGGCTCCCTTGGCGACCTCTTCCTTGTCCACATAGCTTAGTAAGCGTATTATCACATCCCTGGGTGCTTTGGGGGATGGTTTAGGTCGCAGCGATCTGTGGGCTCTTTCTATTGGAATATCTGGGGAGGTGGGGGTGCTTTTAATTACTCTGAAGAGATCTTGAAGATAGCCAATTAGTGCAGTAGGGGTGACAGATTCAGGGATGCCCCTAATACGTAGATTATTCCTCCTATTGCGATTATCGAGGTCCTCAATTTTTTCCATGAGGAAACTGATAGCCTCATTTTGCTGAGTTAAGGTCTGGGAGTTACTATTAACTTCGGAATGTAGTGTGCTTTGTGATTGCTCTATAGTGTCAACCCTTGTATTAAGCTGGGATAAGTCTTTCTTAAGTTCACCAAAAAGCCCCCTTACCTCGGATAAAACTTCTTTGATGTCATCCTTAGAGGAGAGTAATTTCAGATCTTCTCTAGTGATAAATTGGGCTCCTGACTGCTCCATTGTTAGCTGAATATGTTTATTGCTTGGTTCTGGAGGCTGTGTGCTCTGATCAAGTGATTGATCTGTAGTTGCTGTGTGGGGCTTAAGGTACTGGCTCATAAGTAGCGAGGAAGCCGGCTTATCTGCTTTGGGGGCACGTTTGCAGGGCATGCCCCTAGGAATGGCACCTCAAGAAGTGCCTTTTGTTGTAAACAGATTGTGTCCCTGTGCCTTCAGTAAAGCGTTTTACTGTTGGTGCTAATAAGATGATTTCCCTGTGTCCCCCAAGCTGTGATCTGTAAATAGTTACCCTGGGTCTAGAAAGAGGTACAGCGGGTATACCGCTATGGGGTTGCTTCTTTTAATAGGGACCGGTATGCTCTTTATCGCAACACGTGGCCAGCTAATGGAGGCTTAAAGTGTACTGCTCGTGTTGCGTAGTCTCACTCAAACTACTTCTACCTTCTTGTCGTCCTACTCTCACCTAATGCACCACAAGATCTGCCGATGGTGGTAGTAAAGGCACTCCCAGGGCGTCGCAGTACAGAGACACTGCATGTAAGGGCTGCAGCGCCTAAGCGGCCTCTGAAAATCTGGAGAACTCCTTATCGTGCCCACTTGCCTGCCAGAGTGACTGCCGGATTGTGTTATACCCCAGACAGTTATATGAAGTTCCGTCTTGCTGTGTCAAAGCGGGAGTTACAGGCGAGGTCCCCTTCAGTGATGCGCAATAGCAATGGCGCGGTTTAGCGAGTCCCCTGAGTAGCTTATTTAGATGGGGGTATGGTGACATCAATGCTCCCGACTGCTGCCTAGGCTGTTTGTGTTGTTGCCCCCTCCGATCCCAAGCGAATGTCGTTTAAATTTGGGTCATATTATCCTTAGGCAATACTCCGGTCTACAGAGCCGTTTTAGTATGCGGCCATTAACCTGGGCTGCTAGGCTCCGCCCCCCATCACTAGTTTTGTTTTATTCAATATAAATCCATATCTACAGGAGTACATATAACATATATATTTTTTTCCATTTGTAACTAGAAACTGGGGAATAGCAATTCTATTTTGCGCCACCTTAATTTTGTATTTAGTATTTTTAACGTTTTTTGGGAGAATGTTTTAAAGGGAGCTCATTTCCCACGTTAACCAGATATAACCCATCTCTTTTGTTGCTAGACTATACACACACATATTCCTACTCTCTACCGTGCTTTCGTCTAAATTGATTCCTTTCTTTGGTTTGCACAATAGCACTGATTAAGTAGTGTGCTACACTAGTCTGCCTGTAACTGCCTACACTCACCACACCACACACACACACACACACACCATACCACACCACACATACACACATCATACCGCAATATACACACACCATACAACACCACAAACACACTACATAGCACACTACACAATATAAAGAGGGGAAACAAATGCACGGTAAAAATCATACTGTGCTCTATTCTAGTGGCCGTCCCCTAAACTCGCAATAGAATGTGAGCTCAATTCTATTGGCTGATTGGATCAACCAATAGGATTTTTCCTACCTTAATTCCGGTTGGCTGATAGAATCCTATCAGCCAATCGGAATTCAAGGGACGACATCTTCGATGACGTCATTTAAAGGAACCTTCATTCGTCAGGAGTCGTCGGAAGAAGAGGATGCTCCGCGTCGGATGTCTTGAAGATGGACCCGCTCCGGATGGATGAAGATAGAAGATGCCGCCTGGATGAAGACTTCTGCCCGTCTGGAGGTCCTCTTCTGCCCAGATCGGATGAAGACTTCTGCCCCTCTGGAGGACCACTTGTGCCCAGCTGGGTGAAGACGTCTCAAGGTAGGGTGATCTTCAAGGGGTTAGTGTTAGGTTTTATAAAGGGGGGATTGGGTGTGTTTTAGAGTAGGGTTGGGTGTGTGGGTGGTGGGTTTTAATGTTGGGGGGGGTATTGCACTTTTTTTAAAGGTAAAAGAGCTGATTACTTTGGGGCAATACCCCGCAAAAAGCCCTTTTAAGGGCTATTTGTTATTTAGTATAGGGTAGGGATTTTTATTATTTTGGTTGGCTTTTTTTTTATTATGGGGATTAGATTAGGTGTAATAAGTTTAAAATTCTTGTAATTATTTTATTATTTTCTGTAATTTAGTGGGGGGGGGTTTCCGTACATTAGTTTATTTATTTTAATTGTAGTTAGTTTAGGTAATTAATTTAATTATAGTGTAGTGTTAGGTGTAATTGTAACTTAGGTTAGGATTTATTTTACAGGTATATTTGTCTTTATTTTAACTAGGAAGTTATTAAATAGTTAATAACTATTTAATAACTATTGTACCTAGTTAAAATAAATACAAAGTTGCCTGTAAAATAAAAATAAATCCTAAGCTAGATAAAAATGTAACTATTAGTTATATTGTAGCTAGCTTAGGGTTTATTTTATAGGTAAGTATTTAGTTTTAAATACGAATTATTTATTTAATTGTAGTAATTTTATTTAGATGTATTTAAATTATATTTAATAGGGGGGGTTAGGGTTAGATTTAGATTTAGGGGTTAATAACTTTAATATAGTGGCGGTGACGTTGGCGGCGGCAGATTAGGGGTTAATAAATGTAGTTAGGTGGCGGTGACATTGGGGGCGGCAGAGTAGGGTTTAATAAATAAAAAGTAGGTGTCGGCGATGTTGGGGGCGCAGATTAGGGGTTAATAATATATAAGTATAATGTAGGTGGCGGCGGTGTATGGAGCGGCAGATTAGGGGTTAATAATATAATGCAGGTGTCGGCGATGTCAGGGGCGGCAGATTAGGGGTTAATAAGTGTAATATTAGGGGTGTTCAGACTCGAGGTTCATGTTAGGGTGTTAGGTGTAGACATAAAATGTATTTCCCCATAGGAATCAATGAGGCTGCGTTAGAAGCTGAACGCTGCTTTTTTGCAGGTGTTTGGGTTTTTTTCCACCGGCTCTCCCCCATTGATTCCCATGGGGAAATCATGCACGAGCACGTTCAGCCAGCTCACCACTGACTTAAGCAGCGCTGGTATTGAGGTGAGATGTGGAGCTAAATTCTGCTCTATGCTCAACTTTTTGCGGCTAACGCCGGGTTTAAAAAAAACTGTAATACCAGCGTTGTCTGTAAGTGAGCGGTGAGCATAAACTGCTCGTTAGCACCCCACAGCCTCTAACGCAAAACTCGTAATCTAGGTGTATGTATTTGCAATTTTGTTGTGCAAGTTATGATTTTGCTGCAAGATTTTTCAGCGAGATACTACTTTCAGTAAAAACTTTTTTTGTGTCTAGGCCATTGGCTTTGTCTCCTGGTACACAGTTTGCAACATTGTAATGTTTATTTTTTTACATTTATATATACAATATATCTCATTATTTGTGGGAGAAAAAACAAACAAACAAATGATTATAGAGACTATCTACTTGAAAAATATTATTGTTTTTTTTTAAAAAAAATCCCCTTAGTACCCATTCCCCAGTTTTGCATAACTAACACTGTTATATTAATATACTTTTTACCTCTATGATTACCTGTATCTAAGCCCCTACAGTGTTTATGCATTTTTAACTAATCAGTGCTGGTTTTTGCATAACCATTTTTATTCTCCACTGGAGTGAGAGCAATATTATCTATATGGCACATATGAACTAGCACTGTCCAGCTATTGTGCAAGATTTAACTTTAACTAAGAGGTTATAAAGTATATTCATATAACAATGTTGGTTATGGGGAATGGGCAGTAAAGGCGTTTTCTGTCTTTTTAAACATAAAAAAGCAAGTAGACTGTCTCTTTAAATATATGACAGATGATATTACCTGTCATGCACATACAATTATAGATAACTATATGTAACTACTAAAACTTACCTAAAACTGTAAGTTTTATCATTCCTGATCCAGTGCCAGAGAAGTCTGGGGGGTTGCTCACTTCACACACATAAGACCCACTGTCAGATGATCTGATATTACTTAACTGAATTGATGCAATTCCTGTTGTTGGGGGATTTTGAGAAATGCTCAGTCTGTCATATTGAGATCCAGGCTTGTAAGAATTCCCATTTGTGTAATAATAAATCTGTAAAAGAAATCAACCGTTTAGTTAACTGAAATGCTTGTATTAAACTATATGTTGAAATAAACAACAAGAATATTACAGCATAGTAATTCAGCATGCAGGATTTATACTTGTAATGAAGCTAAATCTATGTTAAATAGTTTACATAGTTAAATAGGTTGTTAAAAGTTTTAATAACTGATTGCATACTACAAAGTCAACAATTAAGTTTGCCAAAACTGCCTAATTATTTAAAGATAATGCAGCTCATCATTTTTAAGAATACATTTTTCCTCTTTTGTGTGCCCCTAAGCAGTTAAGATTTAAAGGGACATGAAACCCCAAATTTATCTTTCATAATTTAGAAAGAGCATGCAATTTTAAACAACTTTCCAATGTAATTCTATTTTTCTAATTTGATTCATTATTTTGATATCCTTCGTTGAAAAGCATATATAAATAGGCTCAGTAGCTGCTGATTGGTGGCTGCACATAGATGCCTTGTGTGATTGGTTCACCCATGTGCATTGCTATTTGTCAACAAAGGATATCTAAAGAATGAAGCAAATTAGATAATATACGTAAATTGTAATGTTGTTTAAAATTGTATTCTCTATCTGAATCATGAAAGGAAAAAAAAATGGGTTTCCTTTCCTTTTAAAGGGACAGTTTACTAAAAAAATGTCTCCCTTTCAATTTGTTGCCAATGATCCACTTTACCTGCTGGATTGTATTAAATTGTTTAAAAGTATTTCCTTTACCCTTATATTGGCACTTGAAATAGTTAATTTAGCTAATGGTATCCCCACCTATTCTGAAAGTGTTTGGCCTTAGGGCCAATCTATAAATAAGATGTGTAAACACAGCCAGCAGAAGAAATTACACTCTCAGTGGGGTATAGAATAGATAAGGTAATAAAATGTTAATTTTCCTTTGTTTCTCCAAGTATTGGTATTTGGTTTACGAAGAGATATAAGATAAAGAAGCAGGTATATGTACACAATGTGATAAAGTAATGAGATCTGATTATATCTACAAGCTCAACCCATTTTATTAGGTTGTGGCTTTAAAACACAAAACCAGCTAATTCATATACACAATTAAGCCTTAAAAAGCAAATCTCATACATTTTATACTCTGCAACTGGTAAAAAAAAGTAATTGGCAACACATTAAGGGAAAAACAAGTTTACAGTATACTTTCTCTTTAAGTTAAGAATTTTATTGGAGTTTCTACCCCCTGCATGCAAAGCATTGAGGATGTGTGTCTGCCATAAAGTACTTCCCCAATGCATATGACATAATGGCATACTTATTGTTCCCAGTTATTGTCCTTCAGCAACAAGCAAACCTGAAAGTACAACAGACATTTGCTCCTTTCATCCAAGTGCTGCTCAGTCTCTCACCTCCTCTGACCTGTTTTAACCGTATTGCCCTCCGTACCTTACTTTCTTCTCTCTAACCGCATATACATTAATAATTTTGTGCTTCATCTTAGTGTCAACAATAATTTGGTTTCTTATAATTTAAGGTATCTCCTTGCTTGACAGAGAGAGCAGAAATGCAAAGACTCTTCATACTATTTATTATGGATTGTGAGAGATTTGACTCCATAATATTTACTTTGCATGTCAATAAATTATTATTGCTCATAATTTCTTAATTTTCCAATGCATTAGCACTTTCAGTCCTTGAATACATAGTCAACCCGGTGCTCCTTTGCCGCTCCAGGTTAAGATACTGGTGAGCCAATCAGAAACGGGTATACATGTGTATGCTTTAGTCACTAGTCATCTCCTCATCTGAAGCACAATAGGGGTGTTTTAGGAGTGCAACCTGACAGCATGTTAAACAATTCTGAATGGGTTTAAGACATTGTTTAAAAATTAAATTTCACAAACTCCCCTTTTTTTTTACTGATGACCTGGCTTGCACATGATGCTCCTACTTTCTCCATGGCCTATAAATAAAAACTTGTAGGATTGGCTCTGTCACTATCATGGGAATGGTTCTCTGTTTAAGAGCTGCCGTTATTAATATTAAACTCTACGTGAATTAAACCAAACACTTCAATGCCACCCCAAGCTGCTAATACACACACGTAAATAGATTACTTCTGTATGTGCAGCTAAGATTAGTGAAGACACCCACAGATTGACTGTCACTGATGCCAGGAGGTCACAGCTCGAAACCCAAGGACCTCCATAAATGCTGGTAATTGTGTACATTGCCAGTACCTTTAAAAAGTCAGGCAGAGGTACACTGTACCAGTGTCACTTGGGAGCTCCAGCACATTCCCTGCATCTTCTCTGCTACATGTCAGTGCCGCTATGTCTGCAAAGGAGATTGCAATCTTCTACTTACTGATCCGCATGCTCCTCCAGTTGGTCCCTGACCACGGTGCTGAGCAGATGGACCGGCATACTGCAGAGCGGTACAACAAGCACCCACCTGCTATCGCGTGGGCCAAAAACATGTTACTTGATCCACGTGCAGACTGACTGCAAGGATATTATTGGGTGCAAGCATGTGAGTGACATAGTAGGCAGGACCCAATAGGTGGTTTTAAAAAAAAAATAGTTGGGACTCGAGTAAAAGGCGGGCCCCCTTATGCAAGCACCAAGCCTGGCGGAGGGGCACACAGGGGCACAAGGAATAATCCAGGGGGGCAATTGCCCCCCTGTACCGACGCCTATGTCGGTCCTTAACAAACTGGCCCCTCTTACCATAGCTCGGAAATCATACACTTACTGGCCAGTTAGTTCAGAGTAGTGTGTTGGAGCTAGTTCTCTTCTAGCTCCAGCACACTACTCTGAACTAACTGGCCAGTTAGCGTGATCATTAGCACTCCCAAGACTGCCTTTTTGTGAGCAGCCGAATACTATCATTAGGCTATCGGAGGATAGCTAATTTTTTCAAACACAGATAACATTGAAAGGTGGAAATTGCATTCACAAGAAAAAAGAAGATTCTAACACAAAGACTGAAAGAAAAAACACCACATCCGGTAAGAGTTCAAGGACGCCGCCACTATCAGGACGAGCCCGGTCAAGCAGGGTAAAAATACAGAAACCAACGAACGGATCGATCATTTTGAAATACCCGCCATATCCGGTAAGAGTCTTGGGACGCTGTCAGCATTCAAATAAGTCCGGACAAGCAGGGTAAGAATAAACTAACCACCGTATTATATACATTATCTACGGATTACCGTTTTATTATTCAAGGGGAGAATTATTTTAAAGGACACAAGTAAGCCTCGCTTGTATCTTAATTTAAGCTATGGTGTAAGATTTCAAGTGGAGAGAAACTCAATTTTAAGAAAGTAAATCTCTGTAAACAGCTTAAAAGGACACTTTTTATTTAGCCTCTTTTTTGGACTTACAACATCATTACATAGTTTTTTATACAATATAGGAAAGTGTTACCTCTGGGATGCAAAGTATCGCATTCTGAAATCATCTAATAATAAACAACCTTCCAGCATGTGCAATATATACAAATATCTAATTTAAAAATATACTTGGAAGAGAATTGAACCCTTTTGTATACCACAAGAATTAAACCAACAACACTGTAGTTAGCAATCAATTTGTTTGCTGAAGACAGCATCAACTGCATATATATTTTTTGCTGCATATTTTTTTCTGCATTTTTCTTTTTTTTTTTTCTTTCAAAAGGCTTTATTGAAGTGAGAAGATACATAAAAACAAATTTGTAAGTCATACAATAAGTAGTCATATGTATTATTCGTAACATCAATGGCATTCAAAGAAAACAAAACATACAATGCAAAGATGTACCAAATATAAACACTTCAACAATAATCTTGTACAACTCACCCGGGGGACCACGTGGTGGGCTTTCAAAGGTGTGAGTAATTTTTCAAATTTTTATTCTCTTATCTCGTGATAGTTCAGAGGTATCGAGGGTAGTGGAAGAGAGAGGGTCAGAAGCAGGAAAGAGGAAGTTGGGAAAATAGGGGAAGAAAAAAAAAAAACTGCAGTCCAAATGTAAATGCTGTGTGCCTAGATCTATGCCTAGATTGGTGCCTAAAGTGTGCCCTGCCATAGTGCAACCAGTATCTCATATTGCACCATGTTATGATTTTTTAGATAGTGATACCTCTCTAGCAGCAATGTGTCCATCACTTGGGTGTTCCAATCCTTCAATTAGGTGGTATCTAGAAACTACGAGGGGGCGCTGTGAAGGTACAAGCCAAGCGAGGGTACCCATATTGTTTAGTTTTAAGATTTGTCTATCTAGATCGATCCAAGCTTTAGTTATAGAATTTTGTGCCCATTCTGCTATTCTTTGTAGGCTTATCGCCCGCCTATAGGAGAAGATATCTGGTAAGCCCAAACCTCTCCTATCTCTCGGTAAATACATAGCGCTTTTAGGTATCCTAGGTTTAATATTAGCCCAAACGAATTGTTCTATTAGGGTCTGCAACTGCAACTGGGAAATATTGCATTTTTATTTTTATATATTTTTTATATTCATTTTTATTTATTTTTATCTATTTTTGCAAATTTTTGCACTATTTTTTCAGAGCCATATTTGTCAAATGATACTTTTTTAATAAAAATATTGCATTTGAAAATTAATTGTTATACACCGGTGTATCATCACTATCTTATTGTATTTAGTTGTGTATCCTGAGTTAGATATCTGAAACTTCCAGTGCTTAACGTATTATTTGTTACATATTTTAATAAATACAAAAAATAATTATTATATGAAATGGTATGAATTCTTTTTATAAACATTATTTAATGTATTAAGGGTACACATTAGATTAGTTAGACCTCCAATACTTAGAGTATATTTGTTCACCATACTTATTTTTGAAAGCCACCTCTACAAACCTCCCCCACTGTCTAGCTTTTGTTGCTAATCTGTGAGAATTAGCAACTATTGAGGTTGGCAACACTGTTTTCTCATACAACAGTTTGATAAACAGTGAACACACCTAACCCCTTCTTTTACATCAATTTCTAGATTGAACTGTAGGTCAGGATCAGGATGGCGGAGCACAGGAGCAGAACAAAAGACCTTTTTCAGGTTGAGAGAAAGCATCCACAGCTACAGGAGGCCAATTATTGCAGTCTCTGTTTCATTTAGTAAGCTCAGTGAGTGGAACAATGATTTGGGATAAGTTCTTTATAAACTTGCGACAATAGTTGGAAAATCCAAAGAATCTCTGTGGTTCCTTTAATGATGTGGGAGAGGCTATTCCAGAAGTGCGGTTAGCTTTGTAGGATCCATGGCAAAACCCTCCTTTGAGATGACATAGCCGAGAAACTGGATATGAACTTTAACCAAACTCACATTTCTCCAGCTTGGGTACCAGAGAATTGTTTTTGAGGCAAAGAAGTACCTGTTTTACATGCTCATGATGCTCCTCAAGGGTGGAGGAAAATATGAGGATGTCATCCAAATAGAAGATGACAGTGTGATTAAGGAGGTCACAGAAGATATCATTGACGAATGCTTGGAAGACAGCAGGGCCATTGCACATTATGAGGTATTCGTAATGCCCTGATCTCGTGTTGAAGGCAGTCTTCCACTCATTTCCCGGGAAGATACGAATGAGATTGTATGCCCCACGTAGATCCAACTTTGTAAAGTAGCAAGCATTTTAGAGCGAATCATATAATTCAGTGATCAAAGGAATAGGATAACAATTCTTGATTGTAATGTTGTTTAGGACTCTGTAGTCGATAGAGGGTCTGAGACTACCATCCTTTTTACTGACAAAAAAGAAGCCAGCCCCGACAGGAGAGGAGTAAGGGCAAATAGAGCCATTAGCTAGGTTTTCTTGGATATATTCCTCCATGGCCTTGGTTTTGGCTTTGGAGAGCGGACTAAGTCCTTCCTTTAGGAAGTGGGGCTCCAGGAAAGAGTTCAATGTTGCAGTCATAAGGACGGTGAGGTGGCAGCACATCAGCTGCTTTCTTTTCAAAGATATCCATAAATTCTGCATATACTGAGGGAAGACTAGAAGGCTGACTATAGGGATGTGATGCAGCGGAGTAACTTTAGCCAGACAGGAGTGAAAACAGGATTTACTCCAGGAGGCCAACTGTCCCTCAGTCCAGTCAATTGAGGATTGTGTTTACATAGCCAAGGATGACCAGGGATAACTGTTTGTGCAGGAGAATGAATGACATTGAATTGCAACTGTTCGGTATGTAGTACTCCCACAGTCATGGTTAGGGGTGCTGATTCTTAATGGATTAAACCTGATCCAAGGGGAGTGCCATCCAGAGTGGTTATTTTAAGACATTGTTTTTTTCTGAAGAAGAGGCAACCCTACGTGAATCATGAAACAATGATCGAAGAATTTTTCAGCTGCCCCTGAATCAATAAAGGCTTGAGCGTGGACAGAATTCTGAAGAAAGGTAAGGGTAACAGGTACCAGGATCCAAGAAAAGTGAGGGGAATTAGTAGTGGCCAGGCTTAGAGGTACCCCACTTTTATCCTCTAAGCGTTGGCTTTTCCCAACAGTATATCACAATAGAAACAGTCTTAATCTCCTTCTTCTCTGTCTTTCAGATTCAGAGGGCTTAAGGGAAGAGAGATCCATGGGTTCTTCTTCAGAGGTAACTGGAGGTGCTGTAGGGGTAGAGGATAGTCTAGAGACTGGACGGGTAGAAGGACGAGAGGGAAGATTTCTGCAAGTTCTCTCTCTCTGTTTGTCTCTCCTGAAAGCGATAATCCAGACGGTAGTGCCATCATACTTGTCAGGCAACGGTATCCGGGGTATACTACCAGAAACAGGGGAGGAGGTTGCAGCACTAGTAGCAGGGACCGGCTGTGTGGCAACAGGAGCGGCGTTTTTCTCTGCATCCAGTGAGGAGAGCATAGCTGTTATAGCCTCTAGTTTAGAATTCACATTGCATGGGTTCCCAGGGTCTGTCCCTGAAGAGAGACTGCTCTTGCTACCTCATTTGGGTCCATAGCTCAAGTATAATGTAATGCACATGGGATATTTCCCTATCAGACCAAACTTGGCCAGTAGTCTTCTTATCCCGGTGTCAAGTAGAAGGATAAGGAAATATCCCAGAAAAAAGTGAGTTTAAGAAATGAGGTAAGCAGTACTCACAGTAGACAGGGTAGTCCTTCACGGCAATAAGGGTAAGGCAGAGAATGGTCAGAGACAGGCAGAGTTTGGCAACAGAAAGGCAATCCAGCAGTTCAGGTGTTAACCAGTAGAATAGTCAGAGACAGGCAGAGTTCGGCAACAGAAAGGCAATCCAGCAGTTTAGCAGTTCAGGGGTAAACCAGTAGAATGATCAGGAACAGGGAAAGCTCAGCAACAAAAGGCAATCCAGCACTTTAGCAGTTCAGAGGTAAACCAGTTGAATGGTCAGGAACAGGCAGAGATCAGCAACAAAAGGCAATCCAGCACTTTAGCAGTTCAGAGGTAAACCAGTTGAATGGTCAGGAACAGGCAGAGATCAGCAACAAAAGGCAATCAGCAGTTTAGCAGTTCAGGGGTAAATCAGTAGAATGGTGAGGGACAGGCAGAGGTCAGCAACAAAAGGCAATCAGCAGTTCAGGGGTTAAGCAATAGAGTAGTCTAGAAACAGGCAAAGTTCAGTAACGATAAAGTAAGAAGCAGTTCAGCAAATAAGCACCCAGGAGCACAATAGTAACACCTATACTTGGGCAAAGAGAAGAGGAATACTCGTACTTACATAGGCGCAGATCCGCGCCATAAGAGAGCCCACAGGTGATCCATGGCAACAGGAGTGGCGTGACACAGGAGCCGACACAGGAGCCGCGTGACAATATATTTAGCTCTTTAACCCCTGTTACTGAGGAAGAAGTTTCTGCACTTATACTGCGCTCTCACCTCACTACCTGTCCCCTCAATCCCATCCCCTCACAGCTACTCCCCTCCCTCTCTTCTACCCTTACCCCTATACTCACACACATTTTTAACCTCTCCATCAGCACTGGTATATTTCCCTCATCTCTAAAACATGCACTGGTCATGCTATCCTTAAAAAAACCTTTCCTCAATCCAACCTCCCCATCCAACTACTGCACTATTTCCCTACTCCCTCTTGCCTCAAAGCTTCTTGAAAGCTAGTTCATGCACACCTATCCAATTTCCTTACATTACATTCCCTCCTTGACCCACTGCAATCTGGATTTCGCCCCCATCACTTCACAGAAACAGCAATCGTTAAGGTTACCGATGACCTACTTACAGCAAAATCCAAAGGCCACTTCTCTCTGCTTATCATCCTTGATCTGTCTGCAGCCTTTGATACTGTTGACCACCCTCTTTTGCTCCAAACCCACCAATCATTTTGCATTTGTGACACAACCCTCTTGTAGTTCTCTTCCTACCTGTGTAACCGTACCTTTAATGTAGCCATCTCTGGGGCGTCCTCGGCCACGTTACCACTTTCTGTTAGGGTACCGCAAGGCTCTGGGTGAATGGGGAGCAGGTGTGTTAAATGTGGTGTTATCATCTCACACTCTCTCATACTGGTCACTGGAAATTCAACATGGCACCTCATGGCAAAGAACTCTCTGAGGATCTGAAAAAAGAATTGTTGCTTTACATAAAGATGGCCTAGGCTATAAGAAGATTGCCAAGACCCTGAAACTGAGCTGTAGCACGGTGGGCAAGACCATACAGCGGTTTCACAGGACAGGTTCCACTCAGAACAGGCCTCACCATGGTCGACCAAAGAGGTTGAGTGCATGTGCTCAGCCTCATATCCAGAGGTTGTCTTTGGGTAATAGACGTATGAGTGCTGCCAGCATTGCTGCAGAGGTTGAAGGGGTGGGGGTCACTCTGTCAGTGCTTAGACCATATGCCACACACTGCATTAAATTGGTCTGCATGGCTGTCATCCCAGAAGGAAACCTCTTCTAAAGATGATGCACAAGAAAGCCCGCAAACAGTTTGCTGAAGACAAGCAGACTAAGGACATGGATTACTGGAACCATATCCTGTGATCCGATGAGAACAAGATAAACTTATATGGTTCAGTTGGTGTGAAGCGTGTGTGGCGGCAACCAGGTGAGGAGTACAAAGACAAGTGTGTCTTGCCTACAGTCAAGCATGGTGGTGGGAGTGTTATGGTCTGAACCTGCATGAGTGCTGCCGGCACTGGGGAACTACAGTTCATTGAGGGAACCATGAATGCCATCATGTACTGTGACATTCTGAAGCAGAGCATGATCCTCTCTCTTCGGAGACTGGGCCACAGGACAGTATTCCAACATGATAACGACCCCAAACACACCTCTAACACGACCACTGCCTTGCTAAAGAAGCTGAGGGTAAAGGCGATGGACTGACCAAGCATGTCTCCAGACCTAAACCCTATTGAGCATCTGTGGAAGGTGGGGGAGTGCAAGGTCTCTAACATCCACCAGCTCTGTGATGTCATCATGGAGGAGTGGAAGAGGACTCCAGTGGCAACCTGTGAAGCTCTGGCGAACTCCATGCCCAAGAGGGTTAAGGCAGTGCTTGGACATTTCCACTTAGGGGTGTACTCACTTTTGTTGCCAATGGTTTAGATATTAATAGCTGTGTGTTGAGTTATTTTGAGGGGACAGCAAATGTACACTGTTATACAGGCTGTACGCTCACTACTTTACATTGTAGCAAAGTTTAATTTCTTCAGTGTTGTCACATGAAAAGATATAATAAAATATTTACAAAAATGTGAGGGGTGGACTCACTTTTGTGAGATACTGTACATATGGTATACATCTCTATGAAAGAATGGACTTCCCAAGTGAAGTTTATAGCTTTCTTGCTGGGTTTATCAATCTAAACGTATTCCACAACAATACTGGACAATCTGCTTGTGACTGGGCACACGGTAGGCAAGATCACAAAAGCGCTACCTTAATCCCCAATCTTGAACCCACATCATACATCAAATGGGTTAGTATCAAATAATACTCACTCTTCCTTGTAAGGGGACAGTTGGACATTGGTATTTTAATCAATAAAATAACAATGTACAATAGGTTTTGCAAGATTGTTAGACTTTGCAAATTTACTTTCCTGAATCCCTGATCTCTGGTTATGACAAAAATATGAGAGAAATATTAACTTGTATTGTTATGCTTGTGAAGCTGAGGACAGAAAACCCCAAAATTTTCTTTCATAATTTGGATAGAACATACAAATTTAAACAACTTTCCAATGTACTTCTTTAATCAAATTAGCTTCATTCTTTTGTTATCTGTTACTGAAGATAAAAAGCACATTTGAAAATGGAATTGAATTATAAAGTGTCTTAAAATTACATGCTCTATCTGAATCATGCAAGTTTAATTTTGATTTTCCTATCCCTTTAATATATGATATTTCATTAAAACGCAATGTAATTTTACCTGACTTCCACTTGATGTTTGCGTTGAACCTGTTGCAAACCTCCATTCTAGAACAAAATGTGAACCTACAGATGTTTTATATAAGCATGGTAAGGTCACAGTGGAACCTGTTTTCCCCACAACGGCTGCTTCAGGAATTGTCACCTCCACTGATTGTACAGCATCTAGAAATAATAAAACATCTGTTTGAAGTTACATTATTAATAACAATATTAAATAATTATATTTCTGTTTTCATTTTAAAGGAACTATGAAGGATTGCAAAATAATTTAAAGCCACATTAAACTGATGGGTACCAAGGCCGGATTGGCTTACCAGTAGATTTCCCGGTGGGCTGCAGCAGCTGAGGTTGGAAAGCAACAATTTAAAGGGGTGGTTAATGGATGCAGCTGGGTTGTAGAGTGCCTGTATAACAACACTCTGGCATTTTAATACAAACTAATATAATTCTGAAAAAAAATATTGGGAGAAGAAGTATCCCAGTAATTCCCTTTTTAGTAAATGGGCCTTGCGCATTTTACTTACTCAACGGAAAATAGGGCTGTTCTCCAAATTTTCCAGGGTTGCTTTTTTTTTTCTTCTTGAGGTTGAAAACTCTTTATTTATTTTTCCTGAACTCTATAACTAGAATGATTTTTTTGGCATTTCCTCAGCTAACAATATTTTGCTTTTGCTTTCTTTCATTTAAAAAAAAAAAAAAAAACTTTATTGAAAGTTAGCTTCAATACAGAATAGTAAATAACATGAGGCAACAGAAATTAGGCATTGAATGTAATAATAACAAGAATGTTGCATCCGTCAGGATAATAATGCTGCAACGAGTATCTCCCTTAATTGTCTATAAATGTCCATGCGGTATTCATTTACTCCACCTTTGTTAATGTCTAATGAGAGGAGATGCTAAAGTCCAGCAACTTAAAGGTACCAGAGCAAGAGAGAGAAAAAAAAAAATAACAAGGGTGTGACTAACATTTTGTTGCATCTTCAATAATAGCTAACTGCATAACTAAAAAAGTTGTTCATTTTATACATTTCAAATATAAATGTGCTTAACAATAACAATAAGCAACTAAACAATTCTTTTCAGGTGGGGGGAGGGGGAGGAAGGGAAGGGGAAAGTCTGGTTGGGTGGTGCACAGTGTTTTATAAGGCACTACTCTCATGTGTCCCTTGTGGCTGGTGGGATGTGGATCAAGGATTCCAGTAAAATAAAATCTCCTGAAAGAAAGCTAAGCATCCATTTTTATAGAATGAATATTCCTCCACAGAGAGGATTTCTGAGGTATTAAGGATCCATTCCTGTAGTGTGGGAATGTGTGCTGTTTTCCATTTACGTGTAATTAGTGTCTTTGCGCTATTAAGGCTGAATTGTAACAATTTCCATTTAATTTTACACATTTTATCCTGCTCAAAATTGAGGAGAGCAGTAATTGGAGTTAAGGTGAATGTGGTTCTCATTAAACCCTTGAAGAAAGCCTTCACTTCTCTCCAGAAAGGGGATAGTAAGTGGCATTGCCACCAAATATGTGTCTTTGTGCCAGGAGACCCACAGCCCATCCAGCAAGTAGCATTGGCCCTGGGACAGATTTGTTTAATTCTCTCAGGTGTAAGGTATCAACGAAACATGACTTTATGGTTTTATTCTAACACCCTGGGGGAGGATGAGGATTTATAAGGATTATAAAAAATATTTTGCCACTGTTCTTCAGAAATAATCATCCCTAAATCTGTATGCCAGTGTGATTTATACGAGGGGGATGGCAGGGTTGAGGCGGCATCTAGTAATTGTTTTGCTGTCGATAATGAACCTCGGGGTGACCGACTAAACAAGCACAAATTTTCGAATTGAGTTAATTCTCTAAGCAAGTCATGCCTGTGAGTTGACGTTCCCACCAGGTGTGTAAGATGTGCATATTTGAGCCAAGGACTGAAAACCACCCGGCTATATCTGCCATCTGCAATCGTGTCTTTAATGTTTGCTTGGAGACCAGCCTAGCAAACGGTATTGTGCAATCTATTCCTTTGGGATACGTTTTTTCTGCAATTATACCTCCCGTGAATTCCGCATTATAAGAAATTGGGGTCATGGGGGATATAGGGGAAGAAATTGCCCTAATTTTATCTCGTATTGTGTCCCATGTTTTAAAAAAATGGGCATATAGTGAAGATGTACTAGCAATAAGGGGTCTGGTGAGGTGTTTAATCCAGCTAAGGGGACCTATTTCAGTTGAATTTAGGATGAAGGAGTCAATAGATGCCAATGATTTAGCGTTTGTCCGTTCATGCCATTCTATCTCTCTTTGTAGCACCACAGCCCTATAATATTGGAGTATGGATGGTATCCCTAAGCCCCCTGTGCCCAGCGGCTTTAATAGGACCTTTTTATTGATACGAGGTTTGATGCTGCCCCAAATAAATTAATTTATCAGTGATTGTAGTTGGTTGATGTAAGTAGTTGGTAGATGCATTAGTAATGCTTGCAGAACATAGAGTATCTGTGGGAGGGTGGTCATTTTTACCGCTTGTATGCGGCCCCACCAGGACAGCGGCCTACCTTGTTAATGTATAATAGGAATATAGTTATATTTAGAATATTTACTGCTGGCTGGCGTAAGATAAGTTCCCAAGTATTTGATTTTATCGTTATTCATCTTATACGGACAAATGCGTCTTAGATATTGATATTGAGGACATCTGATTTTTGTGCATTTATGAGAAAGTTAGAGTGGGCGCTGAATCTCTTAAACTCCTCTATAGATATGGAAGTGATGTATTTGGTGTAGTGAGGAGGATTAAGACACTGTCAGCATACAATGTTATTTTATATGAGTTGGGGCCTAGTTGGATTCCTGTTATATCAGAGTTGTTTCTGACATGCTATGGCAATACCTCCATTGAAATTACAAAGAGTAAGTGCTAAGGGTGGATTCGGTAGATTGTATAGTTTGTTTTAAAAAAGTTTAAATTGGTTTGTAATTTGGTGACTACTTATTAAGTTTTGCCCTGAGGGGTCCGTCAACCTATGTATCTAGGAGTAAAGCTTCTGTTCTTTGAGGGTTCTTCCTAGTGTGGGTCCTATTTTATTTGAATTCGCTATGTACATTTTCCCAAGGTATAGCGCCCTTTTGTGTGCTTCTTTATATAATAATTTATTTAAATAATTTCTTGCCTGTCTCAATTTACTAGCGAGGGCTCCGTCCCGTAGGCCGCTTAATGTTGTAATTCTATATTGCGAATATTCTGTAAAATGGACATATATGTTTCCCAGTATTGTTTAGTCAGACAAGCTTTATGCTTTATTAATTCACCCTGTATAACCGATTTGTGTGCCCAGTGGCGTCACTAGGGTTGGTGTCACCCGGTGCGGTAAGTTATGGTGTCACCCCCCCCCCCCCCCCAGAAAGCAGACACACACAAAAACACAGGCAAACACACATACAAACACTCAGACACACTTAAAACATACTCAGATACACTCGGAAACACACTCAGACACACACACACACAAAAACTCAGACACACACACTTACAAAATATGTAAACTGCACTGCATTAATTATAAAGCACATGCCTAGAGCTGCTCCCTGGCTCAGCAGAGCATCAAATGAAAGATAAACAGAGCACTCGAAAAATAAATCACTAAAGAAAAGTTTTAGGTGCAAACTATGAAAATTCTGCTCTCTGACTCTGTTCCAAGCCTGTCAGTGCACAGCCCCGGGCCGCGTGCCTACCGCTTCTTATGGCCAATCCCCTCTGCACTCTACCCACCCCCAGACCCCCGCCCGCCCTCCTACCTGTTCAGTGTGCACTTAGTGTACCGTAACCGTAATGGTCTTTTGGGCATCATACGTGGCTCCTTCACTTTAAAGACAGTGTCAAACAGTCATGTGGTCAGGTGCCAGGCATCCCCTCATGATTTGCCAGTTCCCGTTTAGAGAGACAGCACAGCAGTGAGTGACTCCACTGCTCCACATGTCACTGAGCAGTGAGCACAGATAGGCAGGCAGGTTTAGGCTAGCAGCGCAACTTTGCAAGCCCCACGGCATGCCCACAACATTCATAGCGAAATTGGGCAGGGGAGAAGCAAAGTACAAACAAGCAAAAGCAGCCGGGAAAACTATTTGTTGAAATTGCAGCACTGGCTCAAGGGGCAAAAAAATTGTGTCTACATCTTCCCCAGTCCCACCAATGTTCACAAATGCCAGCCCCTCTAATAAAAAAAAATCTATGCATCTCAACATTGTATTTCTTTGAAATGGAGGGTGTCACCCGGGTGCGGCCCGCCCCCCCCTAGTGACGCCACTGTGTGTGCCTCCCATAAAGTATGCAGGGAAATGTCTGGTGTGTTGTTTAATTCAAAATACTCCTTTATTATTTCTACGAGCCGAGAAGAGAATATGGGGTTTTTTAATAAGGATTTATCCAGTCTCCACATAAAAGGGGACAGGGGTGCATCAGTCCAGTTCAAAGTGAGTTACCATGGCATGATCGGACCAGCTAATTGGCTCTAAATCTGAATCTCTAAGGCCTAGATTTGGAGTTTGGCGGTAGATGGGCTGTTAACGCTCCGCGGGCTTTTTTCTGGCCGCACCATAAAATTAACTCTGGTATCGAGAGTTCAAAAAAATGCTGCGTTAGGCTCCAAAAAAGGAGCGTAGAGCATTTTTACTGCAAATGCAACTCTCGATACCAGACTTGCTTACGGACGCGGCCAGCCTCAAAAAAGTGCTTGTGCACGATTCTCCCATAGGAAACAATGGGGCTGTTTGAGCTGAAAAAAAACCTAACACCTGCAAAAAAGCAGCGTTCAGCTCCTAACTCAGCCCCATTGTTTCCTATGGGGAAACACTTCCTACGTCTGCACCTAACAATCTAACATGTACCTCGAGTCTAAACACCCCTAACCTTACACTTATTAACCCCTAATCTGCCGCCCCCGCTATCGCTGACCCCTGCATTATATTATTAACCCCTAATCTTCCGCTCCGTAAACCGCCGCAACTTACATTATCCCTATGTACCCCTAATCTGCTGCCCCTAACACCGCCGACCCCTATATTATATTTATTAACCCCTAACCTGCCCCCCACAACGTCGCCACCAGCTACTTACAATAATTAACCCCTAATCTGCCAAGCGGACCTGAGCGCTACTATAATAAAGTTATTAACCCCTAATCCGCCTCACTAACCCTATCATAAATAGTATTAACCCCTAATCTGCCCTCCCTAACATCGCCGACACCTAACTTCAATTATTAACCCCTAATCTGACGACCGGAGCTCATCGCTATTCTAATAAATGTATTAACCCCTAAAGCTAAGTCTAACCCTAACACTAACACCCCCCTAAGTTAAATATAATTTACATCTAACGAAATTAATTAACTCTTATTAAATAAATTATTCCTATTTAAAGCTAAATACTTACCTGTAAAATACATCCTAATATAGCTACAATATAAATTATAATTACATTGTAGCTATTTTAGGATTAATATTTATTTTACAGGCAACTTGGTAATTATTTTAACCAGGTACAATAGCTATTAAATAGTTAAGAACTATTTAATAGTTACCTAGTTAAAATAATAACAAAATTACCTGTAAAATAAGTCCTAACCTAAGTTATAATTAAACCTAACACTACCCTATCAATAAATTAATTAAATAAAATACCTACAATTACCTACAATTAACCTAACACTACACTATCAATAAATAAATTAAATACAATTGCTACAAATAACTACAATTACATAAACTAACTAAAGTACAAAAAATAAAAAGGAACTAAGTTACAAAAAATAAAAAAATATTTACAAACATAAGAAAAATATTACAACAATTTTAAACTAATTACACCTACTCTAAGCCCCCTAATAAAATAACAAAGACCCCCAAAATAAAAAATTCCCTACCCTATTCTAAATTAATAAATGTAAAAGCTCTTTTACCTTACCAGCCCTGAACAGGGCCCTTTGCGGGGCATGCCCCAAGAAAATCAGCTCTTTTGCCTGTAAAAAAAAACATACAATACCCCCCCCAACATTACAACCCACCACCCACATACCCCTAATCTAACCCAAACCCCCCTTAAATAAACCTAACACTAAACCCCGAAGATCTTCCTACCTTGTCTTCACCATCCAGGTATCACCGATCCGTCCTGGCATCCGGTCCAGAAGAGGGTCCAAAGTCTTCCTCCTATCCGGCAAGAAGAGGACATCCGGACCGGCAAACATCTTCTCCAAGCGGCATCTTCGATCTTCTTCCATCCGGTGCGGAGCGGGTCCATCTTGAAGCAGCCGACGCGGATCCATCCTCTTCTTCCGGCGTCTCCCGACGAATGACGGTTCCTTTAAGGGACGTCATCCAAGATGGCGTCCCTCGAATTCCGATTGGCTGATAGGATTCTATCAGCCAATCGGAATTAAGGTAGGAATATTCTGATTGGCTGATGGAATCAGCCAATCAGAATCAAGTTCAATCCTATTGGCTGATCCAATCAGCCAATCAGATTGAGCTCGCATTCTATTGGCTGATCGGAACAGCCAATAGAATGCGAGCTGAATCTGATTGGCTGATTGGATCAGCCAATAGGATTGAACTTGATTCTGATTGGCTGATTCCATCAGCCAATCAGAATATTCCTACCTTAATTCCGATTGGCTGATAGAATCCTATCAGCCAATCGGAATTCGAGGGACGCCATCTTGGATGACGTCCCTTAAAGGAACCGTCATTCGTCGGGAGACGCCGGAAGAAGAGGATGGATCCGCGTCGGCTGCTTCAAGATGGACCCACTCCGCACCGGATGGAAGAAGATCGAAGATGCCGCTTGAAGAAGATGTTTGCCAGTCCGGATGTCCTCTTCTTGCCGGATAGGAGGAAGACTTTGGACCCTCTTCTGGACCTCTTCAGCACCGGATGCCAGGACGGATCGGTGATACCTGGATGGTGAAGACAAGGTAGGAAGATCTTCAGGGGCTTAGTGTTAGGTTTATTTAAGGGGGGTTTGGGTTAGATTAGGGGTATGTGGGTGGTGGGTTGTAATGTTGGGGGGGGTATTGTATGTTTTTTTTTACAGGCAAAAGAGCTGATTTTCTTGGGGCATGCCCCGCAAAGGGCCCTGTTCAGGGCTGGTAAGGTAAAAGAGCTTTTACATTTATTAATTTAGAATAGGGTAGGGAATTTTTTATTTTGGGGGTCTTTGTTATTTTATTAGGGGGCTTAGAGTAGGTGTAATTAGTTTAAAATTGTTGTAATAGTTTTCTTATGTTTGTAAATATTTTTTTATTTTTTGTAACTTAGTTCTTTTTTATTTTTTGTACTTTAGTTAGTTTATGTAATTGTAGTTATTTGTAGCAATTGTATTTAATTAATTTATTGATAGGGTAGTGTTAGGTTTAATTATAACTTAGGTTAGGACTTATTTTACAGGTAATTTTGTAATTATTTTAACTAGGTAACTATTAAATAGTTCTTAACTATTTAATAGCTATTGTACCTGGTTAAAATAATTACCAAGTTGCCTGTAAAATAAATATTAATCCTAAAATAGCTACAATATAATTATAATTTATATCGTAGCTATATTAGGATGTATTTTACAGGTAAGTATTTAGCTTTAAATAGGAATAATTTATTTAATAAGAGTTAATTAATTTCGTTAGATTTAAATTATATTTAAGTTAGGGGGGTGTTAGTGTTAGGGTTAGACTTAGCTTTAGGGGTTAATCCATTTATTATAGTAGCGGTGAGCTCCGGTCGTCAGATTAGGGGTTAATAATTGAAGTTAGGTGTCGGCGATGTTAGGGAGGGCAGATTAGGGGTTAATACTATTTATGATAGGGTTAGTGAGGCGGATTAGGGGTTAATAACTTTATTATAGTAGCGCTCAGGTCCGCTCGGCAGATTAGGGGTTAATAAGTGTAGGCAGGTGTCGGCGACGTTGAGGGGGGCAGATTAGGAGTTAATAAATATAATATAGGGGTCGGCGGTGTTAGGGGCAGCAGATTAGGGGTACATAAGGATAACGTAGGTGGCGGCGCTTTGCGGTCGGCAGATTAGGGGTTAATTATTGTAAGTAGCTGGCGGCGACGTTGTGGGGGGCAGGTTAGGGGTTAATAAATGTAATACAGGGGTCGGCGGGGTTAGGGGCAGCAGATTAGGGGTACATAAGTATAACGTAGGTGGCGGTCGGCAGATTAGGGGTTAAATATTTTTAATAGAGTGGCGGCGATGTGGGGGGACCTCGGTTTAGGGGTACATAGGTAGTTTATGGGCGTTAGTGTACTTTAGGGTACAGTAGTTAAGAGCTTTATGAACCGGCGTTAGCCCAGAAAGCTCTTAACTCCTGCTTTTTTACGGCGGCTGGAGTTTTGTCGTTAGAGCTCTAACCCTCACTTCAGAAACGACTCTAAATACCGGCGTTAGAAAGATCCCATTGAAAAGATAGGATACGCAATTGACGTAAGGGGATCTGCGGTATGGAAAAGTCGCGGCTGAAAAGTGAGCGTTAGACCCTTTAATCACTGACTCCAAATACCGGCGGTAGCCTAAAACCAGCGTTAGGAGCCTCTAACGCTGGTTTTCACGGCTACCGCCAAACTCTAAATCTAGCCGTAATTGAGCTATATGTAAGTTGGTCAGTAAATATATAATGTATGCAGGAATAGTTTTGATGTGGATTTGAAAAGAATGTATAATTCCGCTGCCCCGTGTGTTGTGCTCACCATGCATGGCTCAGAGTAAGTTTGTGTATATGGGTTCTGATGTCTAGTAAAGTTTAGAGGGCACGCTACCTTGTCCTAATGAACAATCTAAGTCTGGTTCAAGTGCAACATTCAGGTCTCCTGCCACAATTAAGGAACCTTTCTGAATTTTAATTAATTTACGTGTAACTGTCTGGAAAAACTTGGCTTGTTTGGTATTCTGAACATACATGTTGGCTAATGTTATTGGTCAGTTATGGAGGAGACCAGTTAGGATGAGCCACCTGCCATTGGGGTCTGCCTCGATTTCAGATAATTGGAAGGGTAACGTCCTATTAAATAGGATTCCCACTGCGCCACATTTTTTGGTGTGTGACGCAAAGTATCCAGTAGGGAAGTCTCTATTTGAAAATTTGGGGGGGGGGGGGCTATCTTTTAGGAAGTGAATCTCCTGCACAAAGACAATCTCTGCTTTAGATTTTTTGAACCAAGAGAGGGCCACTGATCTTTTTGTAGGTGAATTTAAACCTTTAGCGTTTTGGGTTATAATTTTTTTTTATTTTTTTATTGGTTCAATTCATGGCATACATTCTTAGGAAGTCAATTACTGGTAGATGGTACAGAAATAAACATTTACAAAGAATATAACCAGTATAAGACAAACAAAACAAGAATATACATGACATGCTCATCTAACATTTTAGATAGACAATGTATACAATATTTGCCTGAAAACGGTATACCTCCTATCTGACTCACGAGGCCACTCTTGGACCTCTCAAAAATGTAGAAATGGAACAATATAGTCGGGAACCTGAAATAATAAGAGACCACTCATGGGTCTCAACTGTTGAACCATGTTTTTCTTTTATTTAGATGAAATTATAAGTAGGGCTCTACCTGCGATATGATTAGGGTGAACCATTATGATTTTTAGTTTGAGATGAAGTTGTGCGTACAATCAATAAACATATCTATATAAGTTGTAGGGGCTTACGAGTAAGAAAAAGTTATAGGCAATATGCATAAGATTTAATGGGGTGTAGGCCACTAGTTTAAGATAAAAGGGAGACTCAACAATTATCAACCCCGGAGGAGATCACTAGTTATACTTCTATGTTTGTATTGTAGTACCATATCAGCCATATATAGGACAATAATATTTCTCCAACAAAATTTAAAAAAAAAAAAAAAAAAAAAAGGAAATGGATAGCCTTTATGAATATGCTGAGGTGTAAACAATAACTAAGGCTCTAGTATCAAGCTCGATAAATCTAAAATAGGAAACCACACACTGCCCCGGCCGATGGCAGCAAAGCGCCCACTTTAAAATACTGACTAGAGGAATAGAAATAAAAATAAATAAATAAATAAATAAAGCTCAAAGGCTATCCTGCATATTTGGGGTATAAATGCGGGAATGGCTGTATACGTCTGTTGCGAGTTTTGAAGAACAATATAAATTGGGCACTGTTAAATGTATAGGCATACCACAATTGACGTTAATAAACCCTTAAACATGTAAGAGCAGGGCAAGAGACCCGCAAACACATGTCCAATAAAATTTTCTCATGGATTAGATATTAGGGAATGAGGTGTGGATTATTTAATCTATTATTCATCAATTAGATAGACACTCTTCTAATCTGCAGCTATGTTGAAGGCAAGCACAAAATATATAACACGATGATTACATGATATAACTTTTACCTTGTTGAACCTAGCTAGGATCTTTTAATTTTACCCTTTCAAAATAAAGAGAGGAAAAAAGAAAAAAACAATAGGTAAAGGGACCTGTAGATGTAAAACAAATAGAATATCCTCCCTAAATTGGCATGAAATGATATCCCATGGATCTTGAAGCACATATTCATAGAGTACATATATACACCTTTCAACACTGAAATTATAACAACAACACTCACAAATACAAAACAAAATGGCTCAAGGATATAACTCTAATATAATGAGATCTAACTCTGATCTTTAACTTAATAACCTGAAATGAGCAGTGAAAACAATTATAACTCATAATAGCAGCCCATTATGTCTAGGTTCTACCTAACCTGTCTTAAGTTAAACATATGTTATATAAGAATAATTTCAGCTGCAAGGGTAAACATTGAGTAAGTTGAAAACTCGATAATAATCTGTGAGGACCTTTGCTGAAAACTTGTCAGAATAGTCTTAAGCAGGTATAATCAGAGTCCTTACTGACTTCAGTAAAAGAAAGTGTCTCTTAAATGGCAATCTATATTAAGCATGCTGATCAGTATTACCCCACTCCTATTCTGTTATATGCTCTCCCATATTTTTGCAGGACATGAAGAGAGTGTTTCACTTTCAGGGCATAAATCCCACTGCAATCTTTCAAAGGACTCAGTCTGATGTGGGACCTTGAATGAAAAAAACACCTGCTCCACAAGGTAAGTACTTGTAAACGGCTCATTACATCAGCAATACTACCTCCGTGAACGGTAAAGATTGCTCCACTCGATTTCCCTCCAGCTCCAGGCTAATTAATGGGTGGAGGAATAGGAGAGAGCAGAGCGTGGGAATCAGACATGATAGATCCAATGCGGGTTTGATTCTGCTCCTCGGCTTCGGTCTTATCTACCTCTCGGGGATTGCACGGGTAAGCGGAATCCCCTGTTAAAGCAAATAGCGCCTTCACTTGCCTTTTATTTCTCCCGGTTTCAATCTGCAGTTTAAGTATAGGCGGCTTCACTTCACAGGTCCCGGCTTCCACAACCACATGGCCTTTCAAATGGGAGTCCAGAGTGAGTGAAAATTTTTCGCTATCTGAGCTTATATCACCCATCTGGTTATAGGGAGGGGAGATCTGTATGTTAGGCTCACCGGGTGTAATGGACACAGGTCCGCGATCTGGCACTTCTACATGCGAACACCAGGTAGTGTCCAATGGTCTGCAGGAGTTAGGCGTACATGTGAGGTTATATTCATTTGGTAGTACTGCTGTGGCAGCGGGCCCTAGGAAAAGTTTACATAACTCTATTTCTAGACTCCGGTAATGGTCCTGTATAAGCTGCGACATCACACTTTCCCATCTGTTTAGGGCCTCCATTTTTTTTGTTTTTCTTCAAACGATATTTGTATAGCTCCCCTTCAAATACTCTTACAAGCAGTTATGTCCAGCAAGATGGTTCCCTACTTTAGTATATAAGAAGGCAGTCTTTATCCTGTTACAGGATTTCTTAACCCCAGAGTTTGGGGGGGGGGGGTAACTGTACGGCAACCCCAGACCTATGCTTCAAACACCCTCCAGGCCTTGCTTCTAGAGATCCTCATGCTACTCGCATGCAGCAGATTGCAAATGGCTTCTAGGCCCGTGGGGACGAGTGTTGCACAGCTGTCTCAAAGAACATAGGAGTAAACTCAGTCGGATCTTCCACTCTTAACATCTGCTGGATCTCAGCTGAACAGATGTTGACATTGGTCTATTATATGGTAGATTTACTATTTGAAATCCACCTAGAATCTTTTCAAATCTGAGGAGCTTCATAAAGACACGTCTATCCGCAGTGAGAACAGGCTCCGCCCCTTGGGTTATAATTTTAACTGTGCGAACCCCCATTTGAAAAAGGTATTGTATGGCTAATTGTGGTATGTGGAGTTGATAATTGACCAATGTACCTATGTGTGTGGGCTCTCGTGACTCTGTGAGAGTCGTATAGTTTGGTGTGAGTGTGGCTTACCTGAAGATAAATAGTTGTAGAACCTATATTGTCCCAACCAGACCAGAGAAGGAAGGAGAAAATAGGGAGTATAGATGAGGGTAGTTAGTAGTAGGAGTTTCTAGAATGGTAAGCGGTAAATGTGAATACATCCACATAACATAACATATAAACAAAAACAATGAACATAAATGCTCCTAAGTGTAAGGAGGGGTAAAAATTACTGCTACAACTTGTGGTAGCAGCTCGGCAAAATTACAATGAACTGAGAGGAATGTAGGCTCAAAACATATAAAATTACTAATAAAGCCCTAAAAAGGGCACATTTCTACATCTGCACATTTTGCTATTACTTGGATTCTAAAATGTGTTACTTATTGCATTAATTATAGAAGAAAGTAAGAAAACACATTACTACAATAAGTGATGCCAGGTTTGCGGAGGAAGAAATAAAGGGCTAGTAATTCCCTTCCACAAGTCATAAGGTTTATGACGCTGACTGTACATAATACTTAGCAAGGAGTAGTCCCTTTTCAGGTGATCGCTTCTTGACTTTCGGTCAGTGGATCTGAGGAGTTCTTCATTGGAGTTTTGTTTTTCCTTCTGTAGGCAACCTGCATCCATTCCTGCCTTTGCGATTTTGGGGTTAGCTTTTCCTGAGAAGTATCATGTAATGCAGGAAGTGTAGAATTCTGGATATTAAGCTGAGAGCAAAAAGCGTCCAAATCTTTAGCAGTTGCAATGCAGTTGAATTGTCCTTGATCACCTTGAGGCAAAAGGGGAACCCCCATCTGTAGGGTATTCCGATTCCCCTGAGGTGCAATGTAAGAAATCTGGTTTCACGTCTTTTGACTAACGTCAATTGGCTAAGGTCTGCGTAGAATTGAAGGGAGCAGCCATTGTATGAGGTGATTTCTTCCTTGCAGCTGTAAGAATAATCTCTTTGTGATGGATACCCCCGGCTACCCCGACTGGGTAACTCCGCCAAACGGGTCCTGCTTCCTTCCTGCCGACTGCAGCTATGTAGCTGGCAAGTGACCACAGCCTGTAGCCACCCCTGATGCCCGACAGCACCAGTACTCAGGGTCCCACCCTGTGGCAGACTCCAGCTACCCAGGCTGGATAGCTCTGCCTGAGGATCCTTTCTCTGCCTGGAACAGGCTTCTATGTAGCCCAGGAAAGTGATTTTAGCTGGAACCAACCCAAATAACTAGACACACTAGCATTCAGGTTAGACAGGAACTGATTTTATTGAAAATACACACTCCTTTTATACAGTCAGCTCATCTTGATAAGACCCTGGACAATCCCACTATTTTCCCGCCATTCCTGCCCCTCCAGACAGCCTGGCACCTCCATAGGAGCCACAGTCCCACATAATCCCAATATATATGGGTGGCGGTTTCGAGGTGATCCCGGTGGAGCAGCGGCACTTCCAGGGTGTCATTTTTAAAGCTCTCAAAATTTCACAGTCCAAAAACCAGCATGATTCATTACTGGGGACCGGAGTTACAGTCCGTTGAAGTTATGGGGTTAGGGGTGTCCAAAACCCTGGTTCCCAAAGGAGCTCTCCTCCGGCAATTCCACCACGCCTTGTACTCCCCAGGGGCTACTAATCCCAAAAAGAACGGAGCTCTGGGGCACATAGTTGATGGAGCGACCTGGGTTAAAGTTACCGGGTGTTCTGCTGTCTTGGGGCCGACCAGGAGTTCCAGGAGCCTGGCCAGCCTGAGAGGGGTTGGGCGGGTGTCCGTTGTGAGGTTGCCGACCGGGAGTTCCAGGAGCCCGGCCAGCCTAGGAGGGTTTTCCTGGTCATAAACCAACTCTTCTCTGAACACAAAAGGAAGCAAAAACAAAGCAAACAAACAGCTTCCAGAGATGGTGGTTGCTCTGAGGAGCCCCAAACCACTGAGAAACAACAGGGGTGAGGTTGTAGGGTGGTGGGGATTTAACCCTTGCAGCCCAGTATCCGTGACAACTCCCCCCTTCCAGTTCGGCAGACCCAGCTAGATCCCCATGGGTCTACTGCGGGATGTCCGAGGAGCATTCTATTTCAGTCTGCCGGGAAAGTCCATCGGCATTCCCATTGCTCTTTCCCGGCCTATACTGAACATTAAAGTTAAAGGGCTGCAGGGCTAAACTCCATCTTAGTAGACGTCCATTATCTTCCGACACTCGATTAAGCCACACCAGGGGGTTGTGATTGGTGAGGACAGTGAAGGGTCTTCCATAGAGGTACGGTTGTAATTTCTTGAGGGCCCATACCAGTGCCAGGCATTCCTTCTCCACCGCCGCATAGCCTACCTCCCTGGGCAGCAGTTTCCTACTGATGCAGGCTATGGGGTGGTCTTGCCCTTCTTCATCTAGCTGGCTTAGTACTGCTCCCAATCCAAACATGGAGGCATCTGTGTGGACACAAAAATGTTTGGTGGGGTTAGGCGCGGCCAGGACTGGGGCACAGATCAAGACAAACTTGAGGCTCTGAAAGGCGTTTTCACATTCTGAGGACCACAGTACCTGTCGGGCAGTCTTTTACGAGTCAGGTCAGTCAGGGGTTTGGCTAGGGTGCTATAATTGTGGACGAACCTTCGGTAATAACCGGTGGTTCCTAGGAAGGCTAAGATCTGGGTTTTAGTTCGAGGAGTGGGCCAGTTTGCCACTGCCTCATCCTTGGCAGGCTCCGGACGCTGCTGCCCACAGCCTACTCGATGGCCTAGGTACTGGACTTCCAAGCGGCCTATGGTGCATTTCTCGGGTTTCAGGGTCAGCCCGGCGGTTCTGAGGTGATCTAGAACGATGCCCAGGTGGATCAAATGATCCTCCCAGGTGTCGCTAAAGATGGCGATGTCGTCCAAGAAGGCACAGGCATAGTCTTGGAGGCCATCCTGCAGGCGATCCACCATCCTCTGAAAGGTGGCTGGAGCATTCTTCATCCCAAACGGCATGACCTTAAACTGGTAGAGGCCGAAAGGGGTGATGAAGGCGGACTTGGGAACAGAGTCAGGGTCTAGTGGGATCTGCCAACACCCCTTGCAGAGGTCAAGGGTAGTTAGGAAGTGACCCCTGGCGATTCTATCTAAGAGGTCGACGCGGGGCATGGGATAGGCATCGGTTGTGGTTCTGTCATTGAGCCTACGGTAGTCAATGCAGAACCGGGTAGTACCATCTTTCTTGGGGACCAGCACCACAGGGGAGGACTGTTAGACGGTTCAACAACACCGAGGTCCAACATTCCTCGGGGCTCCCAGTGCATACTGTCTCTGACAGCTTCAGGTACTCTGTAAGCTGCCTGTCTCAGGGGAGCTAGTCCCGGGGTTTCCACTCGGTGCACAGCCACTGTGGTGTATCCAGGGACATTGAACATCTCCTTGCGGTCCTCTAGTAAATGCCAGATCTGCTGTTTCTGTCCAGCTGCTAACCTCTCATCCAAGATAATGTTGGCTACTCCTTGAGGGGTCTCATCCGGCCTGGGGAGCTCTGGCATGGGAAGGCTCTCCGAGTCTTCTATAGCCGGGGCACAGATAGTGGCTACATCTTGGGGTCTTTCTACATACTCCTTGAGCATGTTCACATGAAAGGTCCGTTGGACCCAATCATCGGGGCATTTTGCTACAAGGTAGGTGGTGTTATTCAATTGTTCCACCACCCGGTAGGGCCCTTGATTTTGGGGTTAGCTTTTCCTGAGAAGTATCATGTAATGCAGGAAGTGTAGAATTCTGGATATTAAGCTGAGAGCAAAAAGCGTCCAAATCTTTAGCAGTTGCAATGCAGTTGAATTGTCCTTGATCACCTTGAGGCAAAAGGGGAACCCCCATCTGTAGGGTATTCTGATTCCCCTGAGGTGCAATGTAAGAAATCTGGTTTCACGTCTTTTGACTAACGTCAATTGGCTAAGGTCTGCGTAGAATTGAAGGGAGCAGCCATTGTATGAGGTGATTTCTTCTTTGCAGCTGTAAGAATAATCTCTTTGTGATGGATACCCCCGGCTACCCCGACTGGGTAACTCCGCCAAACGGGTCCTGCTTCCTTCCTGCCGACTGCAGCTATGTAGCTGGCAAGTGACCACAGCCTGTAGCCACCCCTGATGCCCGACAGCACCAGTACTCAGGGTCCCACCCTGTGGCAGACTCCAGCTACCCAGGCTGGATAGCTCTGCCTGAGGATCCTTTCTCTGCCTGGAACAGGCTGCTATGTAGCCCAGGAAAGTGATTTTAGCTGGAACCAACCCAAATAACTAGACACACTAGCATTCAGGTTAGACAGGAACTGATTTTATTGAAAATACACACTCCTTTTATACAGTCAGCTCATCTTGATAAGACCCTGGACAATCCCACTATTTTCCCGCCATTCCTGCCTTTCTAGACAGCCTGGCACCTCCATAGGAGCCACAGTCCCACATAATCCCAATATATATGGGTGGCGGTTTCGAGGTGATCCCGGTGGAGCAGCGGCACTTCCAGGGTGTCATTTTTAAAGCTCTCAAAATTTCACAGTCCAAAAACCAGCATGATTCATTACTGGGGACAGGAGTTACAGTCCGTTGAAGTTATGGGGTTAGGGGTGTCCAAAACCCTGGTTCCCAAAGGAGCTCTCCTCCGGCAATTCCACCACGCCTTGTACTCCCCAGGGGCTACTAATCCCAAAAAGAACGGAGCTCTGGGGCACATAGTTGATGGAGCGACCTGGGTTAAAGTTACCGGGTGTTCTGCTGTCTTGGGGCCGACCAGGAGTTCCAGGAGCCTGGCCAGCCTGAGAGGGGTTGGGCGGGTGTCCGTTGTGAGGTTGCCGACCGGGAGTTCCAGGAGCCCGGCCAGCCTAGGAGGGTTTTCCTGGTCATAAACCAACTCTTCTCTGAACACAAAAGGAAGCAAAAACAAAGCAAACAAACAGCTTCCAGAGATGGTGGTTGCTCTGAGGAGCCCCAAACCACTGAGAAACAACAGGGGTGAGGTTGTAGGGTGGTGGGGATTTAACCCTTGCAGCCCAGTATCCGTGACAACTCCCCCCTTCCAGTTCGGCAGACCCAGCTAGATCCCCATGGGTCTACTGCGGGATGTCCGAGGAGCATTCTATTTCAGTCTGCCGGGAAAGTCCATCGGCATTCCCATTGCTCTTTCCCGGCCTATACTGAACATTAAAGTTAAAGGGCTGCAGGGCTAAACTCCATCTTAGTAGACGTCCATTATCTTCCGACACTCGATTAAGCCACACCAGGGGGTTGTGATTGGTGAGGACAGTGAAGGGTCTTCCATAGAGGTACGGTTGTAATTTCTTGAGGGCCCATACCAGTGCCAGGCATTCCTTCTCCACCGCCGCATAGCCTACCTCCCTGGGCAGCAGTTTCCTACTGATGCAGGCTATGGGGTGGTCTTGCCCTTCTTCATCTAGCTGGCTTAGTACTGCTCCCAATCCAAACATGGAGGCATCTGTGTGGACACAAAAATGTTTGGTGGGGTTAGGCGCGGCCAGGACTGGGGCACAGATCAAGACAAACTTGAGGCTCTGAAAGGCGTTTTCACATTCTGAGGACCACAGTACCTGTCAGGCAGTCTTTTACGAGTCAGGTCAGTCAGGGGTTTGGCTAGGGTGCTATAATTGTGGACGAACCTTCGGTAATAACCGGTGGTTCCTAGGAAGGCTAAGATCTGGGTTTTAGTTCGAGGAGTGGGCCAGTTTGCCACTGCCTCATCCTTGGCAGGCTCCGGACGCTGCTGCCCACAGCCTACTCGATGGCCTAGGTACTGGACTTCCAAGCGGCCTATGGTGCATTTCTCGGGTTTCAGGGTCAGCCCGGCGGTTCTGAGGTGATCTAGAACGATGCCCAGGTGGATCAAATGATCCTCCCAGGTGTCGCTAAAGATGGCGATGTCGTCCAAGAAGGCACAGGCATAGTCTTGGAGGCCATCCTGCAGGCGATCCACCATCCTCTGAAAGGTGGCTGGAGCATTCTTCATCCCAAACGGCATGACCTTAAACTGGTAGAGGCCGAAAGGGGTGATGAAGGCGGACTTGGGAACAGAGTCAGGGTCTAGTGGGATCTGCCAACACCCCTTGCAGAGGTCAAGGGTAGTTAGGAAGTGACCCCTGGCGATTCTATCTAAGAGGTCGACGCGGGGCATGGGATAGGCATCGGTTGTGGTTCTGTCATTGAGCCTACGGTAGTCAATGCAGAACCGGGTAGTACCATCTTTCTTGGGGACCAGCACCACAGGGGAGGACTGTTAGACGGTTCAACAACACCGAGGTCCAACATTCCTCGGGGCTCCCAGTGCATACTGTCTCTGACAGCTTCAGGTACTCTGTAAGCTGCCTGTCTCAGGGGAGCTAGTCCCGGGGTTTCCACTCGGTGCACAGCCACTGTGGTGTATCCAGGGACATTGAACATCTCCTTGCGGTCCTCTAGTAAATGCCAGATCTGCTGTTTCTGTCCAGCTGCTAACCTCTCATCCAAGATAATGTTGGCTACTCCTTGAGGGGTCTCATCCGGCCTGGGGAGCTCTGGCATGGGAAGGCTCTCCGAGTCTTCTATAGCCGGGGCACAGATAGTGGCTACATCTTGGGGTCTTTCTACATACTCCTTGAGCATGTTCACATGAAAGGTCCGTTGGACCCAATCATCGGGGCATTTTGCTACAAGGTAGGTGGTGTTATTCAATTGTTCCACCACCCGGTAGGGCCCTTGATTTTGGGGTTAGCTTTTCCTGAGAAGTATCATGTAATGCAGGAAGTGTAGAATTCTGGATATTAAGCTGAGAGCAAAAAGCGTCCAAATCTTTAGCAGTTGCAATGCAGTTGAATTGTCCTTGATCACCTTGAGGCAAAAGGGGAACCCCCATCTGTAGGGTATTCCGATTCCCCTGAGGTGCAATGTAAGAAATCTGGTTTCACGTCTTTTGACTAACGTCAATTGGCTAAGGTCTGCGTAGAATTGAAGGGAGCAGCCATTGTATGAGGTGATTTCTTCTTTGCAGCTGTAAGAATAATCTCTTTGTGATGGATACCCCCGGCTACCCCGACTGGGTAACTCCGCCAAACGGGTCCTGCTTCCTTCCTGCCGACTGCAGCTATGTAGCTGGCAAGTGACCACAGCCTGTAGCCACCCCTGATGCCCGACAGCACCAGTACTCAGGGTCCCACCCTGTGGCAGACTCCAGCTACCCAGGCTGGATAGCTCTGCCTGAGGATCCTTTCTCTGCCTGGAACAGGCTGCTATGTATCCCAGGAAAGTGATTTTAGCTGGAACCAACCAAAATAACTAGACACACTAGCATTCAGGTTAGACAGGAACTGATTTTATTGAAAATACACACTCCTTTTATACAGTCAGCTCATCTTGATAAGACCCTGGACAATCCCACTATTTTCCCGCCATTCCTGCCTTTCCAGACAGCCTGGCACCTCCATAGGAGCCACAGTCCCACATAATCCCAATATATATGGGTGGCGGTTTCGAGGTGATCCCGGTGGAGCAGCGGCACTTCCAGGGTGTCATTTTTAAAGCTCTCAAAATTTCACAGTCCAAAAACCAGCATGATTCATTACTGGGGACCGGAGTTACAGTCCGTTGAAGTTATGGGGTTAGGGGTGTCCAAAACCCTGGTTCCCAAAGGAGCTCTCCTCCGGCAATTCCACCACGCCTTGTACTCCCCAGGGGCTACTAATCCCAAAAAGAACGGAGCTCTGGGGCACATAGTTGATGGAGCGACCTGGGTTAAAGTTACCGGGTGTTCTGCTGTCTTGGGGCCGACCAGGAGTTCCAGGAGCCTGGCCAGCCTGAGAGGGGTTGGGCGGGTGTCCGTTGTGAGGTTGCCGACCGGGAGTTCCAGGAGCCCGGCCAGCCTAGGAGGGTTTTCCTGGTCATAAACCAACTCTTCTCTGAACACAAAAGGAAGCAAAAACAAAGCAAACAAACAGCTTCCAGAGATGGTGGTTGCTCTGAGGAGCCCCAAACCACTGAGAAACAACAGGGGTGAGGTTGTAGGGTGGTGGGGATTTAACCCTTGCAGCCCAGTATCCGTGACAACTCCCCCCTTCCAGTTCGGCAGACCCAGCTAGATCCCCATGGGTCTACTGCGGGATGTCCGAGGAGCATTCTATTTCAGTCTGCCGGGAAAGTCCATCGGCATTCCCATTGCTCTTTCCCGGCCTATACTGAACATTAAAGTTAAAGGGCTGCAGGGCTAAACTCCATCTTAGTAGACGTCCATTATCTTCCGACACTCGATTAAGCCACACCAGGGGGTTGTGATTGGTGAGGACAGTGAAGGGTCTTCCATAGAGGTACGGTTGTAATTTCTTGAGGGCCCATACCAGTGCCAGGCATTCCTTCTCCACCGCCGCATAGCCTACCTCCCTGGGCAGCAGTTTCCTACTGATGCAGGCTATGGGGTGGTCTTGCCCTTCTTCATCTAGCTGGCTTAGTACTGCTCCCAATCCAAACATGGAGGCATCTGTGTGGACACAAAAATGTTTGGTGGGGTTAGGCGCGGCCAGGACTGGGGCACAGATCAAGACAAACTTGAGGCTCTGAAAGGCGTTTTCACATTCTGAGGACCACAGTACCTGTCGGGCAGTCTTTTATGAGTCAGGTCAGTCAGGGGTTTGGCTAGGGTGCTATAATTGTGGACGAACCTTCGGTAATAACCGGTGGTTCCTAGGAAGGCTAAGATCTGGGTTTTAGTTCGAGGAGTGGGCCAGTTTGCCACTGCCTCATCCTTGGCAGGCTCCGGACGCTGCTGCCCACAGCCTACTCGATGGCCTAGGTACTGGACTTCCAAGCGGCCTATGGTGCATTTCTCGGGTTTCAGGGTCAGCCCGGCGGTTCTGAGGTGATCTAGAACGATGCCCAGGTGGATCAAATGATCCTCCCAGGTGTCGCTAAAGATGGCGATGTCGTCCAAGAAGGCACAGGCATAGTCTTGGAGGCCATCCTGCAGGCGATCCACCATCCTCTGAAAGGTGGCTGGAGCATTCTTCATCCCAAACGGCATGACCTTAAACTGGTAGAGGCCGAAAGGGGGGATGAAGGCGGACTTGGGAACAGAGTCAGGGTCTAGTGGGATCTGCCAATACCCCTTGCAGAGGTCAAGGGTAGTTAGGAAGTGACCCCTGGCGATTCTATCTAAGAGGTCGACGCGGGGCATGGGATAGGCATCGGTTGTGGTTCTGTCATTGAGCTTACGGTAGTCAATGCAGAACCGGGTAGTACCATCTTTCTTGGGGACCAGCACCACAGGGGAGGACTGTTAGACGGTTCAACAACACCGAGGTCCAACATTCCTCGGGGCTCCCAGTGCATACTGTCTCTGACAGCTTCAGGTACTCTGTAAGCTGCCTGTCTCAGGGGAGCTTGTCCCGGGGTTTCCACTCGGTGCACAGCCACTGTGGTGTATCCAGGGACATTGAACATCTCCTTTTGGTCCTCTAGTAAATGCCAGATCTGCTGTTTCTGTCCAGCTGCTAACCTCTCATCCAAGATAATGTTGGCTACTCCTTGAGGGGTCTCATCCGGCCTGGGGAGCTCTGGCATGGGAAGGCTCTCCGAGTCTTCTATAGCCGGGGCACAGATAGTGGCTACATCTTGGGGTCTTTCTACATACTCCTTGAGCATGTTCACATGAAAGGTCCGTTGGACCCAATCATCGGGGCATTTTGCTACAAGGTAGGTGGTGTTATTCAATTGTTCCACCACCCGGTAGGGCCCTTGCCAGGAAGCCTGTAACTTGTTTGTTTTGACAGGTTTTAAGGCAAGAACCCTCTGCCCTACTGTGAGAATTCGGCTACGAGCATTACGGTCTTACCACCGTTTCTGTCTCCTTTGGGCGCTCTGCAGGTTCTCCCGCACCATGGCAGTGAGGTCCTTCAGTCGATCCCTGAACTTCAGGTCGTACTCCACAACAGAGGGTCCTTCCTCCCCTGCTGATCCCTCCCAGTGGGCTCGCAACAAGTCTAGGGGCCCTCTTATTTTCTGGCCATACAGCAGTTCAAAGGGTGAAAACCCGGTGGATTCCTGGGGTACCTCTCTGTAGGCAAATAGGAGGTGCAGCAGGAATTTTTCCCAGTCTTTGTGAGTAGCCGAGAACGTCTGAAGCAATTGTTTCAGTGTCCCATTAAACCGTTCACAAAGCCCATTGGTCTGGGGGTGATAGGGGGCACTGTACAGGGGTTTTATCCCACACAGTTCCCATAACTTTTGGGTGACCTCTGCTGTAAAATGGGTCCCCTGGTCAGAGACCATTTCTCGAGGGAAGCCTACCCGGGTGAATACCCGGAGCAACGCACTGGCCACCGTCTCCGTCTGGATATTCGCCAGAGGTATGGCCTCTGGATACCTAGTGGCATAGTCTACTACTGTTAGTATGTATTTTTTTCCAGAGGGACTAGGTCTAGGTAGGGGCCCTACTATATCCACAGTGATTCTGCTAAAGGGTTAGTCAATAACGGGGAGAGGGTTAAGGGGGGCTTTCGTATGGTCCCTGGTCTTCCCTACCTTTTGACACACTATGCAGGTCCTACAATATTCCTTAATTTCTCACGTGATTCTGGGCCAGAAAAAGATCTGAGTAAGGCGATGGTGTGTTCGGAGTTGCCTAAATGCCAAGGGGATATCGTGCCCTATTCGCAGCAGGTTGGACCCATATTTTTTTGGTACCACCAGCTGACGTTTGGGCACTGGCCCTTTCTTCCGCCGGGAGACCCGATACAACAGGCCGTTTTCCCATTGGAACCATTCTTCCCCGGGGCCCTGGGGATCAGTCCCTACTCAGTCTCGGAAGGGGGTAAGGGTCTGGTCGCTCAGAGTCTCTTGGGCAAATTCAGAAGAGGAGGCCCAGGATAGTTGGTCAGGAAGGAGGGCAGGGAGTGGGGTTGGGAGTTGGGGCGTAAGGGTAGGCCGTCTGGGAAGGAGAGGAGTCGGGGTGGGGGGTCTTACCTGGGTCCCCAGCTGTGGTGTATTGGCTTACCGCTGAGCTTGCCTGCGGGTGGTTACTGGGCAGGTGTCCAGGGGAGTGTCCCCCAAAAAGGTGGAAACAAGTAGGCCGAGGTCATTTCCTAGTACAACATCTGCAGGAAGATCTGGCATAATGGCCACGTCGCTCCAGCACCCCAAGCCAGATGGACACAGGCCATAGGGACTCGTATCGTGGCACCTCCGGCCACTCGAACAGCAAGAGTTCTCCCAGTAGCGGTAGAAGCGGAGGCCAGATGGGGCTGGATCAGGGTAATGGTGGATCCAGTGTCCCATAACCCCTGAGCCACTTTTCCATTGACCCAAACGGTCTGGCAGTGATGCTGACGGTTGTCTGTGGACGCCAGGTAGGCTTCTTGTAGGTGCCAAGCTCCTCTTCAGCCCATTCAGGATAGTCAGCCGGTGCATAAGCATAGTGGGTAGTGGCTGGGTAGGTTGGGGCGGGAGCTCTCACCCAAGCTGTGGGCTGGAGGTGTCTGGGCTGAGTGGCTGGCTTTTGTCGGACCCAACTTGGGCATTCCTGCCTGAGGTGGCCGGGGTGTCCGCAGGAAAAACATCCCTGTGAGTCCCTGACTCCGGCCAGAGGGGTAAAGGCCGGATGGCCCGGAGGCTTATTGGTAGCCACTGGGGGTCGGACTACCACCGAAGCTGTGCAGGGAGTCGATTGTGGGTTAGAGCGAACTTGGCAGCGGGCATCTGTGTACTGATCTGCTAGGACAGCCGCCTGGTCTGCTGTGGTGGGCCACCGGTCCTCGACCCATTATTTAATCTCGACTGGAATATGATTATAAAAATGTTCTAGTAGAAAAAGCTGTGCCACTTCTGCCCCAGTAGTGGCCTTGCAGCTGGTTAGCCAGGACATCAGCGACCTGGTGAATTGGTGGGTCCAGTCTGTGCAAGGCTGTTCATCCTTCTTCCTTAGTGCCCGGAACTTCTGCCGGTGGGCCTCTGGTGTGAGCCCATATCGGGCAAGGATACGGTCTTTCACCTTGTTATAATCCTTTTGGTCCTCAGAAGGGGTAGCATGGAAAGCTGCCAAAGCCCGCCCTGACAATTTACAGATCAGGACAGACAGTCTATCGGCATAGGCTACCCACTGCAGTTCGCATTGGGTCTCAAAGACCTGAAGGAAACAGTCAATATCCTCCTCCTCTTCCTTGTAGGCTCGAAAGGCCCCATGGGGTAGCTTGTGCGGTCGAAGAGCCGGCACTCCATGGGCTGATGGAGCACCTCCTATGGACTGGTGGATTTCTGCTAACTTGAGCTGGGTAGCATCCGAAATGATCTTGGTGATGACCTCCTCTGGTGGCCGGGTGTCAAATAACGCCAACCGCCACTGCACTAAACGCTGTACATCAGATGTGGATGTCCCCGGAGTAGATATTGTACTTGCGGCTGAACTTGGCGTTGTAACGGATAGCTCATTGCCCCAGTCGTCATCCGAACCGCCGGCCGCCTGGTCCTCTCCCAGCATTTCTCTGGTGGGGGGTAGTTCTGTTCCTGGTACCCGCAGTCTTTCCTCGAGTCTCCATTCAAAATTACTTCTAGCTGGTGGTTTGAATGTCCCAGGAAGTTGGAAGCATCCCACCACTGCCTGCCAATGTGACGGATACCCCCGGCTACCCCGACTGGGTAGCTCCGCCAAACGGGTCCTGCTTCCTTCCTGCCGACTGCAACTATGTAGCTGGCAAGTGACCACAGCCTGTAGGCTGCTATGTAGCCCAGGAAAGTGATTTTAGCTGGAACCAACCCAAATAACTAGACACACTAGCATTCAGGTTAGACAGGAACTGATTTTATTGAAAGCACACACTCCTTTTATACAGTCAGCTCATCTTTATAAGACCCTGGACAATCCCACTATTTTCCCGCCATTCCCGCCCCTCCAGACAGCCCGGCACCTCCATAGGAGCCACAGTCCCACATAATCCCAATACATATGGGTGGCGGTTTCAGGGTGATCCCGGCACAGGGTGTCATTTTAAAGCTCTCGGTCCCCAGATTTTACAGTCCAAAAACCAGCATGATTCATTACTGGGGACCGGAGTTACAGTCCGTTGAAGTTATGGGGTTAGGGGTGTCCAAAACCCCCAGTTCCCAAAGGAGCTCCCCTCCGGCAATTCCACCACCCCTTGTACTCCCCAGGGGCTACTAATCCCAAAAAGAGCAGAGCTCTGGGGCACATGGTTGATGGAGCGACCTGGGTTAAAGTTACCGGGTGTCCATTGTGAGGTGGCCGACCGGGAGTTCCAGGAGCCCGGCCAGCCTAGGAGGGTTTTCCTGGTCATAAACCAACTCTTCTCTGAACACAAAAGGAAGCAAAAACAAAGCAAACAAACGGCTTCCAGAGATAGTGGTTGCTCTGAGGAGCCCCAAACCACTGAGAAACAACAGGGGTGAGGTTGTAAGGTGGTGGGGATTTAACCCTTGCAGCCCAGTATCCGTGATACTCTTTATCTCTGAAACTGGTAATATTAATGATGATGTCCCTCGGCGGGGCTGTCTTTCGGGGGTTGTTTCAGGGCCCTCCAGGTCTTCTTTTAATTCCCAGTCCGGCCTTCATTACTACTACTCAATGTGATACTGTTTTAACCCATTACAGAATGATTTTGGTAAAGTGCCGCCATCTTGGTATGCATCCAGTGACAGAAGCAATGCGCTTTTACAGATCAGTGATAATACTGGCTTCTTGACAGCTGTACCTGGGGCTTTGGATTAACTTGCACAATATAAAGCATAAGAATGATATGTTTTCAGTTTTTTTTACACAGTTTAAAAAAAAGCTCTCATCAGAGGCGTAACAAGAAACCACAGGGCCCAGGTGCAAGAATCTAAGAAGGGCCCCCCCACCCCTCCCTCCTACCCCACCCTCCAAGAAAGGTGAATCTGATTACATGTCTGCAAAAGGAGGTACCCTGACCCCACAGTCTGTGAGATAGTCTGACCCCCCTATTACTGTATATAGTGACAATGTTTAACCCACCAGTACTGTATAAAGTGAGTTAGTGACACAGTCTGTAATCTGCTGGTGAGTTGGCTGGCCTGACCCTACCCACCCCAGTACTTTATAAAGTGACCACAGTAGTCAGTGAAATGTTCCAGCCACCCCCCTGTACTGTATATTAGGGTTGCCACCCATCCCTTAAAATACAGAACACTTATAAGTTACACATACTGCAGAATATGCGGGAGGAATATGAATAGTGCTGTCCAGAAACACAATACATGTTCCTCTCTGCCAACCCTGCAGAATGTGTAACTCATAGGTGTCCAGGAAAACATGGCTGAGGTGGCAACCCTAACTGTATATAATGGTACTGTATAGTGACACTGTTTACCCCCTGCCCCCCCCATGCTGTAGTAACAAGGTCTGTAATTTGCTGGTTCCACAAATATACACACACACACTGTCACACACATACACACACACATAAACACCAATGGGTAAAACAGAAACACTAACCCCTGTAGTCAGAGACACTAGTGAAACATCATCTCACACTCACATGATATCAGTGCAGGCAGTGGCAGGTCAACGTTTTTATTAAAAAAAGAAAAAAACTTATTTTTTTTAATGCCCAGTCACAGTTGCGACCTCTGCACCTCCTGTAGTTTCGTCCCTGGCCCTCATGAATAATACAGAAGAAAGCAGCCACTGAAAAAATGTAAAGCTCCAGCTTTGTATTGTACACGCTAAACAGAAGTGAATGATACGGCTTGTCAAGAAGACAGCAATATCACTGAGCAGTGAACATGCACCACTTTTGTCACATGGTACAAGAATACTTACAATTCAAGATGGCAGCGTCCATAGTTAAGATGAAGAACTTCACTAGTCAGCACTTTTTAAGGGTTAAAGAAAAGAGAACAATAACTTTCAAGACAGCTGCAGGTACATGAGGAAAAACAATAGCATGGTGAGTTTTAACTATGCTGCTGTAGTTGTACCCAGCAGTTTAATGTCCCTTTAATAGACTTGAATGGTAAACTGACATTAGAAAATGTACCTTTATTTTTTTTAAAGGTTTTAAATATACATTATAGCCACAAATTGGATCACAGGCCATTTTCAAATGGGACCAGCTGGTCTCTGAGACCATAATTTACCTGCTGAGATTTAATTTAACTATGTGTTTACCCCTTTGCTGTGGTTAAACCCATAGACTGCAAGATTCAGTAGGGTTAAAAATTACATGCATGAATGAAAAATTAATTAAATCATGTCATTTTTGTACAATAATGTCCCTTTAAATTGATGTAGTTTGTGATTTGAACCTGCAATTCCCTTCCTACAGAAACTGTTTTGGACAAAACTGAAAACTAATCCAGATTTTCCCTGGATATATTTTGTATTTGAACGTTCTTTGAAATCTATTTTGCTTAAAGGTGGCGATCTTTTGAACACAAACACATCTAGATTCAAATGATTAACTATAATTAAAGGGATAGAAATGCCAAAATCTGAATGTGTGTGGATGTATTTAAATTTGAAATAGAAGCATTTTCTCCAACATAGGTGTGTCCGGTCCACGGCGTCATCCTTACTTGTGGGATATTCTCCTCCCCAACAGGAAATGGCAAAGAGCCCAGCAAAGCTGGTCACATGATCCCTCCTAGGCTCCGCCTTCCCCAGTCATTCTCTTTGCCGTTGTACAGGCAACATCTCCACGGAGATGGCTTAGAGTTTTTTGGTGTTTAGAAAAATCTACCACAAAATATGGAAAAAATATATCTGTTGGTGTGAATCTAAAGGATTCCCTTGGGACAAGGTAAAAATTCCTAAGATTCTATCCTTTCTTCAAGAAGGTTTGGAGAAAGGATTATCTGCAAGTTCTTTGAAGGGACAGATTTCTGCCTTGTCTGTGTTACTTCACAAAAAGCTGGCAGCTGTGCCAGATGTTCAAGCCTTTGTTCAGGCTCTGGTTAGAATCAAGCCTGTTTACAAACATTTGACTCCTCCTTGGAGTCTCAATTTAGTTCTTTCAGTTCTTCAGGGGGTTCCGTTTGAACCCTTACATTCCGTTGATATTAAGTTATTATCTTGGAAAGTTTTGTTTTTGGTTGCAATTTCTTCTGCTAGAAGAGTTTCAGAATTATCTGCTCTGCAGTGTTCTCCTCCTTATCTGGTGTTCCATGCAGATAAGGTGGTTTTACGTACTAAACCTGGTTTTCTTCCGAAAGTTGTTTCTAACAAAAACATTAACCAGGAGATAGTCGTGCCTTCTTTGTGTCCGAATCCAGTTTCAAAGAAGGAACGTTTGTTGCACAATTTGGATGTAGTTCGTGCTCTAAAATTCTATTTAGATGCTACAAAGGATTTTAGACAAACATCTTCTTTGTTTGTTGTTTATTCTGGTAAAAGGAGAGGTCAAAAAGCAACTTCTACCTCTCTCTCTTTTTGGATTAAAAGCATCATCAGATTGGCTTACGAGACTGCCGGACGGCAGCCTCCTGAAAGAATCACAGCTCATTCTACTAGGGCTGTGGCTTCCACATGGGCCTTCAAGAACGAGGCTTCTGTTGATCAGATATGTAAGGCAGCGACTTGGTCTTCACTGCACACTTTTACTAAATTTTACAAATTTGATACTTTTGCTTCTTCTGAGGCTGTTTTTGGGAGAAAGGTTTTGCAAGCCGTGGTGCCTTCCATCTAGGTGACCTGATTTGCTCCCTCCCTTCATCCGTGTCCTAAAGCTTTGGTATTGGTTCCCACAAGTAAGGATGACGCCGTGGACCGGACACACCTATGTTGGAGAAAACAGAATTTATGTTTACCTGATAAATTACTTTCTCCAACGGTGTGTCCGGTCCACGGCCCGCCCTGGTTTTTTAATCAGGTCTGATAATTTATTTTCTTTAACTGCAGTCACCACGGTATCATATGATTTCTCCTATGCAAATATTCCTCCTTTACGTCGGTCGAATGACTGGGGAAGGCGGAGCCTAGGAGGGATCATGTGACCAGCTTTGCTGGGCTCTTTGCCATTTCCTGTTGGGGAAGAGAATATCCCACAAGTAAGGATGACGCCGTGGACCGGACACACCGTTGGAGAAAGTAATTTATCAGGTAAACATAAATTCTGTTTTTCCAATACACTAGAAATGCTTCTAGTAATAGATATTACTATTTTTCAGCAGCATACGCACATATGCTGTGAGGGCCACACCTTATCTGAAATTCAGCAGTGGCATCTATGATGCAAATTGAAGGGACATGAAACTTATATTTTTTCTTTCATGATCAGGAAAGAGCATGCAATTTTAAACAACTTTCTATTTTACATCTTTTATCTAATTTGCTTCATTCTCTTGATATCCTTTGCTGAAAAGCATATCTAATAGGCTCAGTAGCTGCTGATTGGGGGCTGCACATAGATGCCTTGTGTGATTAGCTCACCAATGTGCATTGCTATTTCTTCAGCAAATGATACCTAAAGAATTAAGCAAATTAGATAATGGAAGTAAATTGGAATGTTATTTAAAATATTATCCTCTATCTGAATTATGAAAGAAATGTTTTGGGTTTAATGTCCCTTTAAGTCTTTGCAGTGTGCTGCAGTTTAATTCGGATAAATCTATAGTCAAAACAAGTTGAATGCCTCAGATCACTAGCATTTTTGGCATTGGATTCACTAACGAATGACAAAAAAATGCACAACCCTAGCAGACACGTTCAAAATTGTTCCAGCTAGATACTGGATAATTAAAGAAATGTGTCACAAACACAGGTCTTATGAAATATATGTAGTGGATATTTGTATTATTTATTTATTTTACTGGCTAGCAATACAGATACGTATATCTAGGCAACAGATTGCATGCTAATTAAAATATTATTAAAAATTACCACTAAATTGTCTGTCTTTGAAAAAACTTATTGGTGTATATGAAACCCATTTGTTTTCTTTTATGACTCAGAAATAAATTAAAAAGTTGTTTAAAATTGTATGCTCTATTATCAAATTGGCCTCATTCTCGTTGTATTCTTTGTTGAAGGAGCAGCAATGCACTGCTGGGACCTAGCTGAAAACATTGAGTGAATCAATGACAAGAGGCATATATTTATTGTTGCTCCTGAGCCTACCTATGTGGGCCTTTTAACAATGGATACCAAGAGAATTAAGCAAATTAGATCATAGCAATAAATTGGAATGTTGTTTAAAATTGTATGCTCCCTGATTAAAATGAAGTTTAATTTTGACTTTATTTTCCCTTTTAAATGTATTATTTTACCCATATATTTCTGAGATTTAGTTGTACTGTCACCAGATTTTCTACTATGAAAGTAACATTTACTCCTGACAGCCGAGATACTGACATATTATTAAAAAAGCCCTTGAGTACAGATTTGTGCTGAAACTATTTTTGAAATATATATTCAATTCTGCACCTAGGTAGCTGTCTCTTGCAATATTTAATATGTAGAATTGAACGCGAGACAATGCCAAATAAAAGCTGTGTTGTAACAACACTTCTTTTTCGTAGAAAAATATATTTATTTTATTCTTATTTGGAAAAGTTTTGAAAATACATGCTAAGGTCTACATTACGAGTGGAGAGCTATTTATCACTCCTGCTCGCGCGTTAACACCTAACAAAGATTTCTTTATGAGCATGGGTAAGTTTCTAAAATTAATTACCTTGACAAAATTAGAATTTTGTGCAGTGCTGAAAATGAAGAAAACAATCCTTGCGTAGGTAGATATTTTAGTAAACTAATTAATAGAAATTTCAGCATAAAATGTAGCATACTGCTAAATGACACAAGAAAAATAAAAATGTATCTTCTAATTTTAAATTGTGTTTTGTAATCAGAAACCATAGATACAGAGTCCTACGTGTTGGTGTTTAGAAACTTGTTTTAATGGAAAATGCAGAGAGCGCTATTAGCACACTCATTGCGCTCCTATTACAAGTGGTGGGTTGTGTTGTACTTGAGTGCAAATTTAAAATACCCCTACAAAATGTAGCAATTTTATAGACAAAGATTTATTAATGGAAATTTTTTTTTGTGGCAGAATTAAAGGGATATAATATAAATCAAAGGGAGGTACTGGGGAGGGATAAAAGATATATGTAGCTATGTGTTTTATATTTATGTTTCATTAAAATAGTATAGCAGATAACTAAATGAAGACCTCTATTACTTAATCAGATTTTTGCAACTGTTTAGTTCTCAAGCGTTATCCAAAATTAATTTTACTGTGCACCACCATAGAAGTCTATTATAGGGAATTAATGCACCCACAGTATCTGACATGCAAATCACACTAGACTATCACTGTAGTAATAAAGAATAACTTTTGACTTTTAATATGAATGCAAAAATGGATTGTTTTTTTTCAAGGTGTTATATGAAGCCATAATGGACTCAAAGTATTGCTTTACTCCCCTAGGTGTAAAGGGTCTAAATTACCTTTACTAGTGTTACCAAAAGTAAAAATAATTAAAATATTTAAAACGCACATAAATTCAATAAACAATATCAATATTGTTGATGAAGAAAAATATACAGATGGCCCTCGTTTTACAACGATTCAATTTACACCGTTTCAGAATAACAACCTTTTTTTGACTGCTACTGAAAAGCATTGAGAAGCAGTGCATTTATTAAAATAGCCAGTAGGTGGAGCTGCCTGCTTGTGTTGCAGCAAAGCCAAGCAAGCTGAAATTAATCCGTTTAACCAGACCTGAGCTATTGAGCAGATTTCAAAGGAAAAAGATCTTCTTGTCTATAAATCAGTCCAGATTGGAATGCATAGAAAGAACTGTTTGCAGAAAAATGCAAGTGAATTATATATTCTGTGTTGTGTGATTATTTTATTAGGTTTATAATGCTGTTTAGCATTTAAAGTCTTCATTTCAAAGCTTTAAAAATAATGTATTAGATGTTACTTATTACAGTTTTGAGAGGGGCCTGGAACCTATCTCCCTCACTTCCCATTGACTTACATTATAAACTGGGTTTCAATTTACAACTGTTTCGATTTACAACCATTCCTCCTGGAACCTAACCCCGGCGTAAACTGAGGGCTACCTGTACTAACTAAACATAGGAGTCTGACTGTACTAACTAAACATGGGAGTCTGACATAGAACTAAATTAAATAGTTTATTAAAGGGATATGAAACCAAAAAATGTTCTTTTGTGATTCAGACAAAACATTAAATTTTAAAAAAGTTTCAAATTTAATTTCTATAATCAAATTTGCTTTGTTACCATTGTATTCTTTATTGACAAGACACCTAGGTACCTGGTGCAAAACATGGCAGGAAATAGTGCTGCCATCTAGTGCTCTTGCAAATGGATAACATTCTTGCACTGCTGCCATATAGTGCTCCACACATGTGCATGCTCTTGATCTAAAGTCCCTGCATTTCAAAAATAGATACAAGAGAACAAAGAAAATTTGATAATAGAAATAAATAAGAAGGTTTTTTAAAATATGAATCATAAGAGAAAAAAATAATGGATTTCATGTCCCTTTAAATAGTTTTAAATATATTTGCATATCTATAGCATCTGAGGCAATCAGAAAAGAAGGTGGTGCACCCAAAACAATTAGGGTAGATAGATTTAACCTTGGACCTCTGTTGCTGATTCTCTCTCAGCCTGTTGCTCTGTCTCTGAACCATTGGAGGGCTATGGCTCATGCTGAGAGTTTATTTGTGCTGCTACCTGCATTCACTAGCTCTCTGGCTCCACCTGCTTGCCAGTTACTGGTAGTTTTTCTTCAGTATTGCTATTTAAGGCAGCCTCACAGACCACTCCCTGCCCTGACATTGTGGTTTACTAGCTTTATTTGTGCCTCTGTCCAGTATCTTTACTCTGGGATCCTGCTCCTGTACCCAAGCCCTGCAAAGGGCACCTACCAAGCACTGTTATTCTGTTCCAGTACCCTTGCCCTGCATAGAGCAACTGCCAAGCACCGGTATCCTGCTTCATAAGGTTTAGTGCTCATGATGGGACTGTCTGATACCTCTACACATGAGCTCCAAACCCCTGAACCCGCTCTGCCAAGCGTTATTTTTTAAGCCCAGAAACATTGCACTTCAGTGAACCAATCTTATGTAACAAATATAGCCTTGAACATCCTTTTTACCGCACCTTAAGCAATTCTTCTCTTTTAAAGAAATATGTGGTCACATCATGGTTAACTCATTTATTTTAGTGATATTTATTTGAGTTCTATCTAAACTGTCACAATATAAGGCAATGCAGACACTGGCTATTAAAACGTATCAAATTATTGGTTCTACAACAAACAAAGCATTTTAGAAACTGAGTGGCCATTATCTCTGAAAGACAGAAGACACTGAACACACACAAAATACTCTTTGGCCCCCCATGTACTAAGCAGCAAGCGGACAAGCTTCTCAACTCGAGAAGTTGTCTGCTTGCCTTCGCTATTTATGGGCTATATATGTCTTGTCAACAAAGAATACAATGGTAACAAAGCAAATTTGATTATAGAAATTAAATTTGAAACTTTTTTAAAATGTAATGTTTTGTCTGAATCACAAAAGAAAATTTTTTGGTTTTATATCCCTTTAATAAACTGCTGCCCGTATGTATCATTACACGCTCAAGTGAGTGTGTAAAGCCCGCCCCTTCTCTCACACAACCAATTGTGTGAGAGAATGGACTGTCAATCACCGAGAGCGAGCAAGCTCTTGGTGGCCTCTCTCAATCCACCCCATTCCCTGCTCACTGCGATGGACACTCTATTGATCTAGTATTCTCCTATCTCTTCTCTCTCTCTGATGTCACCTGTCACCCATTCCCCATCTCAGACCACCATCTGATCATCTTTAATCCTAATATACAGGCTTAACTGACTTTTCTCCCTCGCCCACGCACCTGTAGAAATCTGCACACTGTGGATCCTCTCCAACTTTCCAGCCTTTTTTAAAAACGCCTCCCCCAAACTTCCGCTATACCCTGCCCCAACCTTGCTACAACCCACTATAACAATACTCTCTCCTCTGCACTTGACACTCTTGCTCCCCCCTCCAAATATGCAAAGCTCCACGTCGTCCGCTCCAGCCCTGGCACTCTTGGGAAACAAGCCACCTACCCCGTGCTTCTGAACGTGCCTGGAGGAAATCCCGTTCTGAACCTGATTTCATCCACTATAAGTTTATTCTTTATTCTTACACCTCTACCCTTCACTTAGCTAAGCAAACCTACTCTTTTCTTATATCTACTCATCAAACCCAAAACGACTCTTCTCTGTTTTCAACTCTCTCCTCTACCCACCTGCACCACCCCCTTCATCTGCATTTAGTGCTCAAGACCTGGCTGACTACTTTTTCAATAAAACACTTACCATCCAAAGCAACAACCTAACACAAGCCTGCAATCTCCCAACTTGGCTCCCAATCAACCCCTCTAGCACTCTCTGCACCATCCCCCCAACCACTGAGAGTGAAGTGGGTTCCTTATTATCTTCCTCACTACCTGCCCACTTGAACCTATTCCTTCACATCTAATACCTTCTCTTTCTTCCACACTCACTCCAGTTCTTACTCCCATATTCATCCTATCCCTTTCTACTGGGTCATTCCCATCTTCCTTCAAACATGCAAAGGTCACCCCCATCCTCAAAAAATCCTCCCTTGAGCCTAACTCTCTTGCAAACTACCGCCCCATATCACTGCTTCCACTAGATTCAAAAGTCCTTGAAAAACTAGTTTTCGATCACCTAACCCACTTCCTGTCCTCCAACTCATTGCTTGACCCCCTGCAATCCATTCCATCCCCAACACTCAACTAAGACTGCCCTCACCAAGGTTACTACCGATCTCCTTTCTGCTAAAAACAATGGCTATTACTCTATACTCATCTTACATGCCCTCTCTGCTGTCTTTGACACTGTTGACCATCCCCTCCTCCTACGGACTCTCAGCTCTCTTGGGCTCTGTGACACTGCCCTCTCCTGGATTCACTCTTATCTCTTTAACAGATCCTTCTCTGTCTTTTTTGCTGGAAACTCCTCCTCTCCATATCCTCTGTCTGTTGGAGTACCTCAAGGCTCTGTTCTGGGCCCTCTACTTTTCTCTATTTACACTTCTTCACTTATCAACAGCTATGGCTTCAAATATCACCTGATAACCAGTCTCTCCTTCTGTCAATTCTCACATCAGCGACTGCTTATCTGGCATTTCCTCCTGGATGGCCTTTCACCACCTAAAAATAAACATGTCCAAGACTGAACTACTTTTATTCCCCCCCTCTAATTCTACTCCAGTTTCTAATTTTTCTATCACTTTTGGTGGCACCATTATCTCCCCATCTCCCCAAGTCCGCTGCCATGGAGTTACACTTGACTCAAATCTGTCTTTCATTCCCCACACTCAATTGCTCTCTTCATTCTGCCACAACAACCTACGCAATATCTCAAAAATTTGTCAGTTTCTGAGTGCTGAAACTATTAAACAGCTAATCCACTCCTTGGTAATTTCCCGACTTGACTGCTGTAATAACCTACTAACTGGCCTCCCTCTCTCCCGCCTCCCCCCCTCTTCAATCTATCCTAAATGTTTCTGCCAGGCTAATCCACCTCTCCCGACTCTCTGTATTCGCTGCACCTCTCTGTGAGTCCCTTCACTGGCTCCCCATTCTTAGCAGATTTAAATTAAAAATTCTCACCCTGACCTACAAAGCCCTCACCAATGCTGCCCCACCGTACCTGTCTTCCCTCATCAACAAATATACTCCAGCCCGCCCCCTAAGATCCAACAATGACCTGCTCCTTGCCTCCTCTACCATCACCTCCTCCCATGCTAGACTACAGGACTTCTCTCATGCGGCACCAACTCTCTGGAATGCACTTCCTAGAGCTTTCAGACTTTCCCCTAACCTGTCCTCCTTTAAACACTCCCTAAAGACCTTTTTGCTCAGGGAAGCTTATCACCCAACTCACTAACAAATTAATTTCATTTAACCAACAGTTGCCCTCATCTAACTCCTCACTAAGATCATTCTCACCATTGCAGTCCCGACCTCCTGTTTCTCATCCTCCTACCCATCTAGATTGTAGGTTCCCATGGGAATGGGGCCCTCATTTCCCCCTGTATTTGTCTTGTATTGTTTCACTGTTGTACTTATATCTTCGTACCCATGGACAGCCCTGCGGAATCGGTTGGTGCTTTATAAATAAAGAATAATAATAATAAAAAATTCCCTCACCAACTCAGAGTTGGTGTAGAGTGTAAGAAGCAGCAGCCTATTGACCGCTGTTTCTTACATTGCAGGAAGCAGGCTCACATATGCGAACCTGTACCACAATGGCTCCGGAGCAGCTTTAGCTGCTTAGTACATGGAGCCCTTTATCTTAAAGATACGGTTCCCATATTTAAAATAAGGAGCTCATGCCCTTTAGGCAAAAATAATGGGGATTGCTTAGTACCTTCCTCATCTGCTAAATTACACAGTGAGATCACACCCTTGGTGGACCTGAGCCTTTTTACATCTATATTACTATGTAGCATTCCTCCTTAAAATGACTGGTCAAGAGTCTGTCTAGCAACCAAGTGATTGTCAAGACAATGGGAAATATCTAATAGCATTGTTCCTATTTTCAGCAGTTTGGCAACATTTAATAAATTCCAAACCACATAAATATATTATAATACTGAATATTTTATTTTCCCTATAACTGTCATATGATTATCACAATAATAATGCCCATTAGCCTTATTTTGTTTTATTGTTAGTGTCAGGGCCCAATAATCCTTATAATTATGTATACAACGATAGCCTAATAAATTGTAGTTATTGGTTTGCAATGCTAAAAGGGTTAGGGTGGGATAAAATTGATCTTTTTTTTTTTGCCGTTGTATCTAACATGATAAGGTATGTGCTTCCTACTGATTTTCTGCATAAGTGCCAGATGGTGCAAATTGACATAAAATGCATGTTAATTTCTAATTTTCAAATATATATTGTAAAACGTAATCATTAAAGTCTTAATGTTCTTGCTTTTTTAGGGGGAGGGGGGAGTGGAATTGCTGTTAAATGTTGAATCATAAAGTGGTTGATAAAAAATTTAAATCAAACACTGTGTGCCGTGTACATTCTGGATTTGATGTTAAATTCAATTGCAAATGTATAAAAACAGCTTTAGCATAAAAGTATGACATGACTCAGTTATGACGGCGTTAATACAGGGCATTATGTTTGGGTATTACAAGGTCATTTTTATCACTAACATTTAAATTCCTAAAAACATTAATGAACATCAATAATATTTTTAAATGTAAGACATAAATCATAGGTTATGATAATTGTATTGAAAACATTTTGATACTAAAATATTTTGGCACAAAACAAATTCTATTTTGAAAGATTCATATCAACAAAACCTTGAAAATGTTAACATTTATTCGTCAAGGGTTCAGACTCTAAACATACCACACCCAGAGTTTAATATTAATATTATTAAACAAATATTCTGAATTTGAAGATAGGGTAATTTGCAGAAAAAAAGGAATCCTTGGATAATTTACCTTCTCTTATGAATCATACGTATGAATTAAATGAAAAGACATACATTTAGGAATCTAATTAGTACAGTAGTTTGTGCTAACATCAAAAATCAATGCAAATAGTTATTAACAAACACAAAAAGAACTGTTAAATATACGCCGCATATGTAACAAGATTGTTGTACTTTGTGTTATGTAAAAAGGTAATCAACAATATCTTACCTTTTTGGAAAATTAGGCCAATTATAAATATAATTTGATATTTTTGTAACATGTCCTTTTTCGGTGCTGGAAGATGTTGTGCTTTTCCTGTGTGTTATTCTGGTATTTTATTTCCTGTGCTTTCTTTCTGATGCCTGAGCAAATGTGTTAGTACATTTTATCTTGAAACAAGAGTACTGCACTCTTAAGCAAATAGTTCAATGAGTATGTCGCTTGAGTCACAAGTATAATACAATACCTATAGTATCTGCAAAAAGGTTTTGATTGAGGGAATTAAAATAAAAATATTTATATTTACATGTGTCTGAATTTGATATAAAAAGTCTTTGGATTTTTTTAACCATTATATCAGGTTTTATTTCACACTTTCCTCAATACAAAAGATAAGGTTCTGTTTTAAAGAAACAGTCAAGTCCAAATAAAACGTTCATGATTCGGATAGGGCATGTCATTTTAAACAACTTTCCAATTTACTTTTATTACCAATTTTGCTTTGTTCTCTTGGTATTCTTAGTTGAAAGCTAAACCTAGGAGGTTCATATGCTAATTTCTTAGACCTTGAAGGTCTCCTCTAAGCTGAATGAATTTTGACCACTAGAGGGCATTAGTTCATGTGTTTCATATAGATAACATTGAGCTCATGCATGTGAATATATCGAGGAGTGAGCACTGATTGGCTAAAATGCAAGTTTGTCAAAAGAACTGAAATAAGGGGGCAGTCTGCAGGTGCTTAGATACAAGGTAATTACAGAGGTAAAACGTGTATGGGTAATAATGGTAATAATGTATGGTAAATGGGTAATAATAGGATTATCGATATTTTAAAACATCAACAAATCTGGTGTTGACTGTCCCTTTAACCTCTTCGTTACCAGGACTTTCAGAGAAGAACTTGCCCAAAATACCGGAGTATTTTTAGCATTTTCGCTATCACTACATTTAAACAGAAATAGAGCCTTGTTTCTTTTTGTTTTTTTACCTGTCAAAATGATAATTTGTTTAAAGTAAACAACCCAAAATATTGATCTAGGCCCATTTTGGTATATTTTATGCAACTATTTCAACGCAATATGCGATCATATAAAAAATAATTTTTAACTTTTTCACAAACTTTGGATTTGGGATTTCTCACTGAAATTATGACACAAATCATGACACAAATGGTTATATAAGCTTCTTTAGTTCAGAAAAAGCAGACGTACATGGCTTTGCCATTGCTTTTTGGTAACTAGAATGCTGCTAATTGCAGCTATGCACCACACTTCTATTATTCCTGGCAGGGGTTAATCAGGTTGTTTGTAAGGTACATTTTAGCTTTAGTGTAGAGATTACCCTCCCACCTGACACCTCCCACCCCTTGATCCCTCCCAAACAGCTCCCTTCCCTCCCTCACCCTCCACTAGTCACCAGTATGCAGTTTAGTTGTTTTTTGTAATTATTTTTTATATATATATTATTTTTTTTCCTGCTGTGTAGTGATCCTCCTCAACCCGCCCACCACTCTGATCCCCCAAATAGGTCTCTAACCCTCCCCCTCCCACTAATTGCAGCTATCTTTAGTACTGGTAGCTGTCTGCCAGTACCCATAAATACATACATATATATATATATATATATGTATTATTTTTTACATTTTCTGCAATGTAGTGGTCCCCTCTGGCGATCATTATCCAAGGCCACCCACCCCACCTTTTTTTTCTGTAGCATAGCTCCCTATCCCTCCCTCTCCCTTTATTTTTCTTCTACAGTGTACCAGATTCGCGGCCGCTAGCAGGGGGTGCCAATGAACCTGATTGTACAGGATCGGGCGGATTGCTGTCCTTCGCCTTAGAGGAGGCATTAGAGTTAAGGAGCAGCAGTCTTAATACCGCTGCCTCTTAACTCCTGTTTCCGGCAAGCCTGAAGGCTTACGCGTAAACAGATTCATTTTGTCCGATTTACTGTTTAAATCGGCCCCTAAGTGTGGGATAATACATTTTTGGCTTTAACACCTTAATGATTGCAACATACCCTGTACGTCGCCAGTTGCTAAGGGATTGTGCGGCTATAAAAGCGATCGGCAAGACCGCACTATTAGACCCTCTACCTGGAAGGCTTGCTAAAATAATGCGGTCTTACCGCTGTCGGCGAGACCACGCTATTGAACATAGTACATCACTGGTCATTAGGGGTTAAATATTAACTCCTGTGCTGCTATTTACTACGTATGCCACTAAAAATTACACAGAAACTGTAATTTTTTTGTATCTATATGATTGTGTATCATTCTCATATTGTGGTATTGCTAGAAACCAAATGCTTGGTCTGCTAGAAAAAGGTGGTATAATTTGTGTAGGTACCTAACAAAAATGTTTCATAAATGCAATGAGAAGCAAATAACTCCAGCCCAGGAGTGTGAAAATGGGTCAGAAATAAAAAGTTAAAGAACTGACATATCTAACTTTATTAATACTTTTGTATACAACCCCCACCAGCAGTACAGTATCCTCATGTAATTAAAATATATATGATTAGAAGTAGCTGCCAATTTAGAACTGAATTCTCAACTCCCCTCAAATAGCTTATAAAGCAATTATGTGGGAACATGTGGGGAAGAAAAACAAGTATAAACCATACAGCATTTGGGCTCTATTCCATGAAATGTTAAAATGTTAAAATGGGTTTTCAAGCAAGTAAAGCTCTTAAAAAATATATATTTTATAAAAGAAAATGCTGCAAAAATTCTTTAGAGAATTTTTAAAAAAAAGGATTAACATTAGAAAAGGGAACACTGCCTTTTCGTGGGAAATGATTAAATGTATTTTTGACAGCTATCAGACAACTTAGCTCCTGAAAAAGTACACTCTATTGGAAAAACAATTTTGCCTTATTATACAGGGCTCAGTAAGCCATAATAAAAGCGTAGTAATGTGCATCACATGGGGATCTCGGTCTTCTCTACTCTTCTCTGATTATCAAAAGTTTGCAAGCAAAAACGTGAAAAAAAAAACAGGTTTAGCCTCGCAGGAATGGTGAATGGCGAGATGTCTCCCATAGAAATTATGAGTACTCTCGTCTTTGTAAAAGTTTGCAATGGAGGACGACGTCCACAGCAAGAAACCGTTGTATTTTTAAACTGTAATATTATGCCTAATACAAATCAAAATACACTGTTCTCAGTACGCTGTACCTTGGGGTAGATTTATTAAGCAGCGTATGCTGCTGTTTTCGCATGAGCCTTCAGTCTCGCCGAAAGCATAGGATAAGAATCAGCTCCTTAACTCGTCCGCCACCTCTGAGGTGGCGGACTGCAATCATCCCGATTGGATACGATTAAGATAATTAACACCCCCTGCTAGCGGCCGATTGGCAGCGAATGTGCAGGGGCGGCATTGCACAACCATTTCACAAGAAAATATGATCATGTTTGCGTGGTTGTTGGGTGTGTTTTCCCCCCCCACTTTTTTTTTCTCCATAGACGTCTATAGTGGAATACGAGAACGCGCACACAATATTCGATGTTCAGATTTTTGCGCTAGTCTGATTACCGCTTGTGCAAAATGTTGTTTTTTTTTACTTATAATAGGAGCGCAACTCGACTAGCGCAAAAGCTTAACTCTAGTGGAGTTTCCGTGATCTCAAAAATGCAATATACCGCGTCACTTGTAATCTAGCCCTAACTGTTCTCAGTTGTTGTTAAATGGCTTCTTGTTGCCTGCCTGTTAGTAATAGGAATGTTTTCAGCAGTGAGTTGGCAAGCCTTAAAACAGACATCCTCAAACTTGGCCCTCCAAAGGTTTTGGAACTACATTTCCCATAATGCACAGCCATCATATCAGCTGGCTGAGCATCATGGTAAATGTAGTTCCAAAACCTCTGGAGTAGAGGTGGGCAAGAGGTAGATTGTTGTCTACCAGTGGACCACGAGTGAATTTTGAGGTGACCGCCTGGAAGATTTCAAAAGTCTGCATAATAAGAGAATCATTTCTCACACATCTGGATTATGAGTGAAGAGCCTCGCCACCGTAGATGTATGAGAAATGTTTCTCTTATGCAAACTTATGAAATCGGCTATGAGTCTATGACGGCGGTATGTGTACTTCAGCATGCGCGAGGTGGCTGTAGCTGAACTCGCTGCCCCAGCTTTGGTTACTGCCTGTCCCAAACTCTCCTACTTTTTGTCTCAAGAGCGGTCAGTCCATAGTACAGACTCTTCATGCGCCAGGCTGAGATGATGCTCGATATCCCTGAGTTTGGCAGTTTCAGGTCCTGCTCTGTCTGATATTCTGCTGCAACTTTCTAGTTCTGTCCTCTGTTACTTGTCACCAGGCTCTGCTGGGTGAATAGTCTGGTGTTTTTTCCCCCAGGGTCTGTTACTCCCCCTCAGGTTCTTTTACTTACTCTGTACCAGGCGTTGATGCTGCTCTCTGATACTTTCTCTAACACACTAATATTAGCTATACTTTGTGCTAGTTTCTGCAGCTTTCTGTCCCCAGAATTTGTTGTCACCAAATTGTGCAGGTCAGTGTTGTTGCTACTATACCAGTCTCTGGTTGCTGTGTAAGGCGGTACAGAGCCTGCAGGTCCTGCTGCTGTCACTGTCCCAACTATTTGCAATAGTCTTCAGCTAGTAGCGGGCTGCGGATGGACGGATAGTAGCCAACAGCATCTGCCCCCTAATCAACCTGACATGGCGTCCAGCCAATACAATTTGTAGAATGAGTCTGTCTATGATTGGCTGAGAATAGTTCATTGTCATTGTTGTACCTGAGCTGTGGGTTTCCCATGTGTTCCAGGCTTGACTACTCCGCTAGCCCTAGACTTGAGCCGTCTTGATTGTGCGGTACACAGATAAGGTTGCTTGATAGTCCCGGCGTGACGTAAAGAATGAGCTCTCACAGTAATTAAAGAGCGCAACTGTATTTATTATTAAAGAGCGCAGCTGATTTTTAAAGCTGTATTATTTGTGGCAAAAATACAATTTTCAGCCAGCGACTGGTGTGTTGTTTTTTTTTAGTTAGGTGACCACGTCACTTGGAATAAAATTACAGGTAGCCCTTGCCTTACAAAAGTCTGCCCATCCCTGCTCTGGAGGGCCAATATTGAGGATGTCTGCCTTAAAGCATTTTGCTTCTTTCAGGAAGGTATATTTCCCTGTAGAGAAATTAACCCTTTTTACAAGGACGATTTTATACACTCCATTACAAATGCCCCATGTTCAGCCCATTTTACGAAGAAAAAAAAACAATTACGCTGTGTAGTTTGTATTTATGTGTTTTTTGCACATCCAGTTTACTTAAATTACCATTTACTCTGTGCATATTTAATAAGATTTATTCCTGTGTATTTTACATAAAAACTGTTACATTTTTGATAAATATGATTTTTGGTGAACAATTTTGTTACGATTTTGATGCACCTTAACAATACATTTTTTTACCCAAAGTATTTTTGTATGAATGGTTCAATTATTCGTTTTGTATGATAATCAAAATTACGACTTTTATTGTGCACTTTTTTACTGTACTGGCGAGCATTCTTAAATAATCTCGCAAGCCAAGAGACTTTTAGATCTAGGCCCCTAGTGTGAAATGTCTACAAATGCTTCCATTCAATTCACTAATAATGTTTTAGTTTTTTCTTCCCTTTTTGTGGTACTGCAGTCCTCATATTTGCTTGCTATTAATTTGGATATGTATCAAAAGTAAATTGTTAAATATTAACTTGCTATAGTAGCTAAATCAGTTTGTTGTGTGACTTACAGTGAAATAGGTGTGGCGAGAAACTGAAACTCGATAACTGAAAATATAAAACAAACACTGCTTCTAGATAATATTTTATGTACCATTATAAGACAAAAAGTCATTCCAGTTACACATCATACATAGCCAAAATATAAAACTGCAAAGAATTTCTGAAAAAGTGAAACTAGTCTGTTTTGCTAGTACAACAAATCATATAGCAATAAATATCTGGCATCGCGCATTATCAAATCTGGTGTTTTGTTTTTTTTGCCTTCTCTTAGACAGGCAAAGTGCTTTAAAACATGGAACTTATTCAAGCTTTTTTTTTAAAGAAAGGAACTGAGCTAATTATACATTCCAGTTCCTTGCAGAAGGGAATATTTTGAATCGTTATTACTTTTTATTAATTGTATTTGTTTAACACATTTTTTTTTCCATTAGAAATTTTCTCTTTTTATTATCTTGTTCCAGGGAATTTTAAATAAATTTAGATTTAGTTTTTTTTGGTTTTTAAACAAAATTTTGAGCCCTGCTTCTATATTATTCTAAATAAAGTTGAAGTTGTAAGCTACTAACCAGGCCAAAATGTTATCCCCACTTCTGATTCTACGCATCACCTGCCCACACCCTCTAGCTGCCCACACCACACCCACTAGTGCCCACGCGACACCCATTACCCTACCCCCACTTTAGATATGTTTAGCCATTGAGAAACACCTTATTGTGCAATAGTTTTTAATATTTTTTTATGTTGAACCATAAAAATGAAGTCCTTTTAATACTATTATTATAAATATTTAAATTTGCTGTACATTTAGCTCAATGTATAGACGGGGTAAATGTCCTTCTCACTTGTTGCAAAGTTGTGTAAACCAGGGCTGGTTCAATCTAAGGCAGCAGGGACATGAAACAAAACTGTTTGTGGCCTTTAGCTTGATAAAGGTGACAATCATTTAAAATAGCTGATTTTGTCTGCAGAAACTGACACCTATACTAACCTTGTTATTACTGCAGTATTTGCTGTAGAAAAGCTATGTAATTAAAGGGATACTAAACCCAAAAAATGTTCTTTCATAATTCAGATAGAGCATGTAATTTTAAACAACTTTCTAATTTACTCCTATTAACAATTTTTCTTTGTATTCTTGCTATTTTTATTTGAAAAAGCAGGAGTCTAGGCTTAGGAGCCGGCCCATTTTTTTCTCAGTTCCTGGGTAGAGCTTGCAGATTGGTGGCTAACTGTACCCACCAATTAGCAAGCGCTACTGAGGGGGCTGAATCAAAAATGGGCCGGCTCTTAAGCTTAAATTCCTCCTTTTCAAATAAAGATATCAAGAGAACGAATAACAATTGATAATAGGAGTTAATTAGAAAATTGCTTAAAATAGCAATAGCTATCTGAATCTTGAAAGAAAAAAATTGGGTTTGGTATCCCTTTAAGAGGGAGTGGCACTGGGAATAGAAGAGCCCAACCCATTTGAAAAAAAGTGTTGCTGCAGTTACTTTGAATACAAAAAAAACTTATTAGCTGCTTGCCTGAGTACAGTACTAGGAGGTTAGGAGGTTCCTATCCTGCTACCCTTTGTATCTAAACATTTTGCCTACTGGCTTTTTTTAAATGGAATAATAAAGTATTTTATTTTTAACATACTTTTTTTTGCCTCTGCTTGTTGCTGCCGCACTCTTTGTCTCTTATTGAGTACAGTACTCCCTTTTTTGCTAAAAAAAAAAATAACTGTTTTATGGGAACAGAACATTTTTATTATTTCCATAATATTACTTTAAATTAACATTTTAAACATTCCCCTACTTTTCAACCTGACTAGGATATCTGAAAGCAAATATATTTGAAAAGCCCACAAAATCTCCCAAAATCACCTTAAAAGCTACCTTTTGTGGCTCAAGATTTTATGTATACAGCTCCAAAACTCTCCCACTTAGATTTAGAGATACTACTTAATTGGTACTAACGGACAATCAGCTTTCTTTATTTACACATGCACCCCTAATCTTGTATTATTTATGTATTTATAAAATATTTTACCAGGAAGGATACATTGAGATTTCTATTGTTTTCAAGTATGTCCTGGGACCACAAAACATTGCATGGATACAATAGGGTACATTAAAATACAGAAACAATATTAATACATAAAATATGCAAAAATTTAACATAGAACAGGTAGGAAATATTTAATCAACCATGACAGGTGCATTCTGTTTTGAGATATGTAGTGAGGGATCTCTTAAAGGATTTTAGGCTTGGGGAAGGTTTGAAAGTGTGTGGGAGGTTGTTCCATAATTGTTGTGCTCTATATGAAAAAGAGGATCTAGCTGCTTTCTTTTTGTATTGATGCAAACTAAATAATGTGCTGTTATTGGAATAGCCGGGGAGAGCATTCTGCCCAGGTAGGGTGGGTGCTTCCCAGAATGGCTCTTAAACATAAGGCAGGAAAGATGAAGGGTGCATCTGGATTCCAGCGACAGCCAGTTTAGTTCTTTTAGCATGTCACAATGGTGGGTCCTGTAGTTACATTGTAGCACAAAGCGGCAGAATGAGTTTGCGGTGCAGGTGCATATACTACGTCCCTGTAATCCATAATAGGCATCAGCATTTGCTGTACAATCTTTTCCTTTACTGTAGGGCTGAGGCAGGATTTGTTTCTGTACAGGGCACCTAGTTTTGGATACAGTTTAGATGCAAGTTTTTCTATGTGGAGGCCAAAAGATAGATTGGGGTCTAACAACATACCTAAGTATTTGAAAGAGTGAACTGCGGTCAGCGTACAATTGGATTTTGTTTTGATGCGAAGATGGGAATTTTGTAATTTGTGTAATTTAGGTCCCGTTCCAAAGATCATTGTGACAGTTTTGTCAGTGTTTAGGAAGAATTTGTTTTTTGAGATCCACTTTTCTACCTCTGTGAACTGGTCTTGGAGCACTGCTTCAAGCTGCGTCAGATCGGAATTGTTTGCATAGATTACCTACCGTGTCATCTGCGTACATATGTACGGTTGAGGATTTGCAGACATTAGGCAGATCATATATAAATAATGTGAATAGTAGGGGGAACCTTGGGGAACACCACAAGTGACTGGGAGAGGGAGGGATTCCCTGTCAGAAATGGAGACATATTGTGATCGATCCAATACATATGATCGAAACCAGGTTATCGGATGATCAGCAATACCAGAGTTTTTTAGTTTGAGCAGTAGTATGTTGTGGTCTACTGTGTCAAAGGCCTTTGCAAAATCAAGGAAAATTGTTCCAGCTAGGTCTCCTTGTTCCATGCCAGTTTGGATGTTATTGCAAACTTTTAGGAGGGCAGTTGTAGTGTAGTTATTCGGGCTAAAACCTGATTGATCAGGGGTCAGATAGTTAGATTGTTGGTAATACTCACATAGTTGCGTATGGACACATTTTTCTAAGATTTTTGACAATACTGGGAGCAAATATATAGGGTGATAATTAGAAACCAAGGTTAACTCCCCACTTTTATGGATAGGCACTACTCTTGCAGTTTTCCAAAGTTTGGGTATGTATCCAGACACCAAATATTTGTTAATTAGGGTTGTGACAGGTTTAGCAATTGCCGGCGCACTGAGCTTCAACAGCATTGCTGGGATTTGATCAGGTTTAGACTGGTTTTTCATTTTTAGATTATTAAGGTGTTTCTTAAAGGAACATGAAACCCACATTTTTTCTTTCATGATTTAGAAAGAGAATGCAATTTTAAACATCTTTCTAATTTACTTCTATTATCTAATTTGTTTAATTCTCTTGATATTCTTTGCTGAAAAGCATATCTAGATATGCTCAGTAGCTGCTAATTGGTTGCTGCACATAGAATCCTCGTGTGATTGGCTCACCCATGTGCATTGCTTTTTCTTCAACTAAGGATATCTAAAAAATGAAGCAAAATAAATAATATAAGTAAATTGTAATGTTGTTTAAATTTGTATTCTCTATCTGAATCATGAAAGAAAGATTTTGGGTTTAGTGGCCCTTTAATGACATTGATGGGTACAAATCTAAAATTGAACATCTCTACATTGGGTTTTTGCTGATTTAGTGGGGCCTGATCCACATTTGTAGTTTCAGGATCTGTGTCATTTATTAGTTTGGCAATCAGAATGGTGGAGCATCTAACAAAATAACTATTAAAGGCATTTGCTACTTCTAAGGTGAGTTGCAGGGTTTGGTTGTCCACATTGACAGTGGGGGGGGGGGGGGGGGAGTGGATTGGTGGATTTTGTAAGTTATTTATGCGTTTCCAATACTTTCTAGGGTTTGATATGTTATTCAGATTTTCACAGAAATATTGGGCCTTGGCCAATTTTGTTTGTTTAGTGCATATATTTCACCATTGTCTATATACACAGTGATCATTCATAGAGCCTGTATGCTTGAACTTTGACCACAATAATTCCCGAAACTGGTACATTTGAATGAGGTCAGCTGTGATCCAATTCAAGTGTGCTCCTTTTACTCTCACCTTACGCAGCGGGGCATGCAAATTCCAAACTTGTAGGAGTTCATACTGAAAGAATTCAACTGCAGAGTCTAGATCAGGGATTAGGTTTAATCTGTGCCAGGGGAGGTTCTGGATGTCAGTTAGAAATTATTGAAGGTTACATTTTTTAAAAGACCTGGTGATTGCCCCGGACCGCAAAACAGCCAGACAAGGGCCCTATTTACCACATAAGCCAAACTCCTGTTGACGATGTCCCTACCGCTGGTTCTTCCCAATGCTGCATTGGCTTCTTCTCAGCACCTCCATGCTGACGCAACGACTCTCCACCTTCACTGCAATGCTCTTTCTTCAAGCCAATGCATTTCACCAATGCTCCTACATGCCCAACCTACTATAGTAAGTTAATGTTGATTCAACATTCAATCGCTATCTTTCACTACTCGCCCCAATTAAATTTCTAACTGCCAAGAGCTAGTGGATGAGTAGAAATTTTGAGCTCTCATTGTAAGTAATGTATAACAGAGAATATGTCAATCGTTTTTGCTATAAAATATAAAATATCATTTGATCTTTCTAGTTTCCTTTTTCCATTAGATGGCAAATGTATTCCTGCATTTGTGGTCTGAAATTTGTACTTAAGAAAAGCAGCTTGGAAGTATATTCTACATCCAAATTACTTATATTATCTAATTTGCTTCATTCTCTTTGTATTCTTTGTTAAAAACATGCCTATTTAGGCTTAGGTGCAATAATGCACTGCTGGGAGCTAGCTGCTGATCGGGGGCTGCATATTTATTTCTCGTGTCATTGGCTCACTCAATGTGTTTAGCTAGCTCTCAGTAGTGCATTGCTGCTCTTTCAAGATAGGATACCAAAACCACAAAACAAATTTAATAATAGAGGTAAAATTGAAAGGTGTTTAAAATGGTACACTTTGTCTAAATCACAAAAGAAAAAAATGGGTTTCATGTCCCTTTTAGTGCATTTGATCCATAGCGACAGAATGTTCTCTGTTGAATGAGGACAACTCTTTCAGTTCTATTGGTGGACAGAGATCTGCCTCAAAAGCAATTTTTTTCATCACAGGAAAAAAAAAAAAACTTTAATTTAAAAAAATGGAGTCAGTGTTGCTGTAATTACCAGCTAGAAGATATATTCCAGGGCTAGGTTGTAATCAGGCCATACATTGTAATAACATGGTCATTTCATAACAACCATGAGCTAGATAGTGTTACCTGTAGCACTAGTGTTATACCATTGAACACCTCAAATAGCAAATCACCAGCTATTATACTTGGCACACTGCAATTTATTGTACAAGCTTGATAGTGGTTGGTAGCTACAAGTAGCAACCTTTGTTATGCAGTTACCCTCTACCAGAATTACACTGAGGTACAATGTTTGAGTAACACAGTAACTGGTTAACTAAGTACTGAATCTGAAGGTCATTAATGTTACTCCAAGAAGGAAAAAGAGTAGTTAGGTAGGCCAATGTCATACAGAATTAGTAGCAATAGTAACAGACAATTATTACCCAAAGCACAGTCCAAATCCAAGAAGGAGCATACACAGGAGATCAATATAATAAGCATAAATTGGAATCTAAATTACAATCTAATAATCATACAAGGTCTAATATACTCAAGAAGGATAACCAACTTATGTTGTAAGTTCTTTGTAGCTGGGCCTCCCTTATCAGTTTGTTTTGCCATTTCTAATATATAATTCAAATGCTATGTATAAGGGTTGTGTACTATACAGGAAATACAGTAGCTTTGTAAAAATAAATAACTACAGTAAACAATCCAACCCCTCACATTTCTACCCTGAAGTCTGTAATTTTGCTTTTGTTTAGTACCTTTTCTAACTTTGGGAAGTGAAAGTGCTGGTGATAGTGAGGTGTTAGAGGAGGTTTGTAATGAGGAATCATGTCAGTGGGTTATTATTTTAAATAATTTCATGGGGGGATAATATGGGGATTTAGATTTCATGGGTTTGTTTTGGGGTGATTGGATAGGGTGTTAAAGATAAGGGCATTTTATGGTGGAATGTTTCCCCTAGGAGGTATTTTTGGTATTTAGTGGTTTATTACTAGAGGAATAACAAATGGGACTGTTGGTGAGGTTCACAATGAGAATTGGGTGTAAGGGGGGAATGAGATAGAAGGAATTGTGTAGTAGGTAAGGGATAAGCCAGTGGGGTCATTTAGTGGTCAGAGTAGTGAGGTAGTGGCTCGGGATAATTTCTGTAAGGAAGGTTGTCGATAGCAATAGGCATAGTTTATGAACTTGTCAATTGTTGTTAATGTTAGGTACATAGGTACCAGCTTTATAGCAACTGTGGTTAGCAGCTCCTTAACTGTCCGCTCTTGCGACTCATATATAGCATATTGTTGCAAAAATTGTGCTATTCCATTTCGATATGGCAGTGCCAATGGAGCCTTTAAACAAAGTTTACTGTTACTAAATTTATGTCTAGTGTGTATGGATGGATTGATTTTTACCCCTTGGTTTTTCAGTGCTAGAGACAACAGAAAAAAAAGGAAAGAATTCAGTACAATTCTTTTTTAGCAGAGACACTTTGCTAGCTTCTGTTTCAAAAGAAATGTAAATGCATTTTGTGATGGTAGTGTAATTTAATTATAATAAATAAAAAATTAGATAAAAAAGAAAGTTGCACTTAAAACTTCAATTCATAAAAAATATAAATAAATAATTCAATTTCTTCTGGTCCAATTAAATAGGAAATGTAACTTCTGGTAAGCTTTAACTTACATTTGTTACCATGGCAACATCTGTTGCTTAATATATATGAGTATAAATAAATGTGATATTTTATCATTGCAATAGTGCTGTTCCTCTCGATAGAACATCTGCTCTGAGACTTTATTAAGAAGAAAAAAAAATCACATTTGGATTTTAAATTTTGCTTGCAGCTTTAGTGTTTTTTATTGGCAATTATTATTTCCGAAGTATTTCACTATTTAATCTATATGCCTTTTTTAATTTATTAACTTATAAACCATACATTTATTTATAGACCTAAATATAAATGTAAATATAAATAAAAGTGATATTTATTATAAACAAATTAGATACATGGTTGACATTTCTGTTATAACTTTATCTGTAAACAAATATATATATTTCGCCCTCATAAAATTCTACCATATGTGCTGTAAAACTGTTTGCATGGAGAATGATTTAAACTAGACATTCCTGTTTCTAATCTAATTATTAAATAGATTTCCTTCATCATTCTTATTTAATTATGCACAAGATATTCATACAAATATTTTTATGACCCAAGCTTCCACACTTTGGATTGTCTTGCATGATAAGATGGGTTAAAGGGACAGTCTACACCAGAAATGTTCTTTATTACCCATTCCATAGTTTTGCATAACCAACACAGTTATATTAATACACTTTTTACCTCTGTGATTACCTTGGATCTAAGCCTGTGCAAACTGCTTTTTTATTTCAGTTCTTTTGACAGGTTTGCATTTTGGCCAATCAGTGCTGGGTCCTAGGTAACTCCACGTGCATGAGCACAATTTTATCTATATGACTCACATGAACTAATGCCTTCTACTGGTGAAAAACTGTCAAAATGCATTCAGATAAAAAAAAGTCGGGCTCCAAGGTCTAAGAAATTAGCATATGAGCCTTCCTAGGTTTAGCTTTCAAATAAGAATACCAAGAGAACAAAGCAAAATTGGTGATAAAAAGTAAATTGTAAAGTAGTTTAAAGTAGTTTAAATTTACATGCCCTATCTAAATCATGAAAGTATAATGAACAATCTCCTTTAAATATAGATAAAGTAAACAAATATATAAATATATATATATATATATATATATATATATATATATATATATATATAAAAATGTAATGTGGTTTTGAAAGCCAGTATGACACACTTAATATCGCATGACAAGACATTGACCTAGATATCCATGATTCAGATAGAGCATATCATTTTAACCAATTTTCTAGTTTACTTCTATTATCAAATTTGCTTCATTCACTTATTATTTTTAGCTGAAAGAGCAACAATGCACGGCTGGGAGCTAGCTGAACACGTCACCATAGACAATTGTTTGCAGGCACCAATCACCAGCTAGGTCCCAATAGTGTAGGATATGTACATATTCTTTTTCAGCAACGGATAACAAGAGAACAAAGTACATTTGAAAATACAAGTGAATTTAAAACTGTCCTAAAGTTACATGCTCTATCTGAACCATTCAAATTTAAAGGGATACTAAACCCAGATTATTATTTTTTCATGATTCAGATAGAGCATGACATTTTAAGCAACTTTCTAATTTACTCCTATTATCATTTTTCTTCATTCTCTTGGTATCTTTATTTGAAACAAAGCAGGAAACTATGTTTAGGAGCCTGCCCATTTTAGGTTCAGAACCCTGGGTAGCGCTTGCTAATTGGTGGCTGCATTTAGCCACCAATCAATAAGCACTACCGAGGTGCTTAACCAAAAATGGGCTGGCTCCTAAGCTTAGATTTTTTCTTTCTTATCCCTTTTAATAGATGCTTGTGAGGTTTCTGAGGGGGCTTTGTAAAGGCAAGATCATGTTTGAAATGTATTGACCATCATGGGCAGAAGATGATCTACTCAACATATATTGTAGGCCTCTAAAAGTATCTTAATAATAAGCAATAGTAATAATTTACATGCTGCTCTATATAACAAATTTGAGGACACATATAGATAAAGAGACAGACCTGCAGCCTGCACTAATAAAATGATCCCCTGTATTAGGAGTGTACACATTCTACACACACCTATGTATATTCATATACAAAAAAGGGGTTTTATTTTTTTAAATATCTTTTCATTAAGGAATATGCAGATACAACATATAATCAATAAATGCACAATTTACATTTTTCCTTGTTTTTTAAGTCATAAAATATTGTACAGTCCAGGATGTCAGCACTTATGGCCAATCGATTTTCTAGCGATCAATGCTAGAGAGAAAGTCCCAAAGCTAAAAGAATAAGGGATTTTATTATTAAATCAAATAAATATCAAATTTTAAAACGTTATAGAAAATATATTAGTTACTATATATTGTACTGAGACAGTTAAAAAGTCTTTACTGCCTCATACAAAATCATTAACCACATATTTCTAACAAGCAGAAATATTAAAACCACATGAGGAGGGCTTGGAGTGAACCAGCTGCATAAGTGAAAATATAACATCAAGGACAAAGTCGACGTTTCGGCTCACATCAGAGCCTTCTTCAAGACAAAGAAAATCTGTAAAACATATAAAGAAAAGAAAAAAATACTAACAAAATATACAACATACAGTGATAACAAACACCCAACACCATTATTAACCTAAATTAAAATCTTTTTGAAAGGATAAACTTTAACTCTAGACCAACAAAGAGGCCTTATTAGACACCCAGGCTAGATTGAAAGGCTGATGCGACTTTTCTTAAATAACTAGATCATAATTATATAAGGTACATACAATGCTGGAGTTCCGGCTATTGTTTGATTCATGCTCCGTTATCCAGAGAACGGCGCGGCTCCGGCATTGTATGTACCTTGTACAATTATGATCTAGTTATTTAAGCAAAGTCGCATCAGCCTTTCAATCTAGCCTGGGCACATATGATCTTTGTCTCTGTTCCTGTTCATTTGAGTATAGATTTCGACTTTTTGTGTTTTCTCTCAGCTATTATATTTTTATCATGTTATCCATATATAATTTTATTGCGCTTTGCATGTTAGGTTTTAAATATGTTGTATATACCGCTAGTTTTGTTTTCACATTAATATATGTATTGGATAATCACTAAAAGTCTTCAGCTAATTGGTCAACAGTTTAATCATGATTGGATGTATGCTTCTATGTGTAACATATTGTACTTCTGACTAAATACAAGGCTTGTCATTTTAATGATTGTTCATAAAATATGTTTTAATTCCAGCTGTGGTCATATTGATAGATCATAACGTATTTTATACATTATTTTCCGCTAATGAATTATTGGATCCCGTCTAAAGGACAGAATAGTTAAACTGTATCACATGTTCAGCTGGTTATTCTTTATTGATTGACAACTATTTTCTATACCGGTATATTACCCACGGTTGAGATTCAGTGAATTATTTAGTCACATCCTGGAGTTGGCATGAATTTTATAAATGTTGAGTCATGCAATATAGGTTTATACCCCTTTTTGAGTATTGGTTGTTATGTGTTTGGGTGAATCTCTCTAATAGTATTTTGGCTCCATATCAGTTTGGCTCTGGTAGTGAGATTGATTTTAGTGTAATTGGGTGTCTAATACGGCCTCTTTGTTGGTCTAGAGTTAAAGTTTATCCTTTCAAAAAGATTTTAATTTAGGTTAATAATGGTGTTGGGTGTTTGTTATCACTGTATGTTGCATATTTTGTTAGTTTTTTTTTTTTCTTTATATGTTTTACAGATTTTCTTTGTCTTGAAGAAGGCTCTGATGTGAGCCGAAACGCTGACTTTGTCCTTGATGACTCGTTGTGGTTCTAAATAAAAACATTTTGTGTTTCTTCAAAAAAAAATCTGAGAGTGCCCTTCACTTCCAAACAAACAAATATATATATATATATATATATATATATATATATATAATGTGTGTGTATATATATATACCCCTAAATAAGTAAGAAAGGGGAATTTACTATATCCACAAGAAGTATATAGATGTGCTTAAAGACAACCTCCTGCCTCCAAGCGCACAGGGTTTCTAAACTTCTTTGATTCATAGTTTTTTTTATTATTTAATTTGCTTTGTTCTTTGGCATCTTTTGTTGAAATGCATACCTAGGTAGGTTCAGGAGTAGCAATGTCCTAGTAGGACATATCTGGTGTCATTGGCTCACCAATAGAATAGAGTAAAATTACTAATAGAGGTAAATTTCAAAACTGTTTAAAATTGTCTTACTAGATTTTAGCTTTTGCATGTTATTGTGGTAATTCTTTTTGTAATTTTGTGTAGCTAAGGTGCTGGTGGATGGTAGGGCCGTTACTTATTGTGAATTTGAAATTAACTAGTCACCTATAGTTTATCTTTGGTAAAGCTCTGTTAAAAAAAGTCTACCTAATCCCTGTTTCTTTTTTATTTCTTTTTTTATTTATCACATGATTAACTCAATTTTGCCCTTACATACACCTAGATTATGAGTTTTGCGTTCGTGTTTAGCCTGTAACGCAACGTCAGTCCAGCACTCAAAAAAATTATGTTTTTTCCTGGGATTTCCATAGCGCTGCCATTATGAGTTTTGCGGTGAGGCTAAAAAGCTTCAGTAGCGAAGTATGATCAATCTCAATCAGTACCTGTTAATTTTCCTTCCATATCCGGAAACTTCTCTGACAGTGAGTAGCTGATTCTGTCATAATTTCCTGCTGGGCTACTAACTCTGTCACTTCAGCTCAACCAGTCTCTCTAGCGTGGTCTGACAGACACCTGCAACATTACCGCTACGGAAGGAACAACAAGTAGAGCCACTCTAAAGATTTGCTGGCAGTCTGCCAGCCTCAACTCTCTCAATTTGATCTGGGACCTTTTCTCTACCTCAAGCTTCCTCAACTAACGCTCGGGGTAAGCGTATATGTATCTAGCATTTGTACTAGCTACTTCTTTATGTCCCTGCCTCTCGTTCAGTTAGAACTCAGTCAGTCCATAGTTACTTTTGTCCGGGTTCTATTTTTGAGTACTTAGGAACTGTTCCTCTGACGCTATCCTTGTGTTTATGTTCCAATTTTTCTATTCCAATTATTTTTTCCTCTGCTGGCACATATATGTATATGTATATGTATATGTATATGTATATGTATATATATATATATATATATATATATATATATATATATATATATAATCTATATAATAACTAGGAGATTACTTTTCAGTACACACATAACTAGAGGTGGCAATAGAGAGATGATATTAAACAAAAGGGAGATCTTCTGGATGTTTACTCTTCTGTAAGATCTTTATGTATAACCAGTATATAATTCTAATTTTAAGATCTCAGCTGCAGACTTTATGTTATGGATATTTTGTATTTGTTTCACTTTCAACTTGGTACTACTATAGCTTTCAGTAGTACACACTGTTAGGAGAGTGCAGTTTGCTTCAACAGTATTTGTTTAGTGAATCAAAAGACCAAGTTCACAATGAATAGGTGATTAGCAAATGGAGGTTGCTTAAAGGGACACTCAGGTTTTATTAAATTTTCATGATTCATTTTAAACAACTTTCCAATTTACTTCCATTAAAAAAAATGTGCACAGTCTTTTATATTTACACTTTTTTTGAGTCACCAGCTCCTACTGAGCATGTGCAAGAACTCAGACTATACGTATATGCATTTGTGATTGGCTGATTGCTATCACATGGTACAGGGAGAGTGGAAAAATACATAACTTTGAAATGTGTTAGAAAAGAATCTACTGCTCATTTGAAATTCAGAGTAAATGCTATTGTATTGTCTTGTTATCTTGCATTTGTTGATTATGCAAATCTGCTGTGTTTACTGGTCCTTTAACCCTGATAGATACTTGTGGAAAGTGCAAAGCAAAGAATCTGGATAATGATTGTAAGACCAGCCGCTTCAGGGAGAGTGGAGGAAAGCCGACACGCTGTGTCTGTGTGAACTGACTGGAGAGTAACAAGCTGTGCAGTTCCTAATAGTCTTATGGCAGAGCGGCAACAAAGTAACTCGGAGCTGTGTGATTGACGGGTGACGTCAGCGGCAACTCAGCTGAGAGTTCCGCTTCGAGTCTCGGAAAGCAGGGAGTAATCCGGATAACACTAAACAGCGTAAGTTTCTTCATCTTGAGTTTGGCGATATTGAATCTCAAAACCTCCTGCCTTATTCCACAGGTTGGGGAAGTATAAAAAGAGGATAGACTGGAGTCAATTGTTGTCCGGCTGGGAAACAGCCTCTGCAGGTTAAGAGTAGAAGCTGGTTGAATGCCAATAATACGGCAACAAACTTGTTTAAAGGTTAAGTCTGGAATAAAGTGTTTTCACAGGTATGAGAACCTCGGATAAAATATTCCAGTATGGAGCTCAGACATCAGGTGTGTGCGAGTACATCACAAAAATTACAAAGCACTAGATTAAGGGTGTGATGCACTTTTAAAGGGAATGTGGGAGGAGTTTAGACAGGAAGGTAGCCACAGCATAGATAATCCTGACATCTTCAAACCAGTGATCCAGATGGTCTAAATATGAGAAGAGACATAGATGTCTTCTGTTTAATATTAAGTCATTGTCCCTTTAACCGACGATGGATATAATAATCTAAACCAGTCTCATTATCTCTAATTTCAGTGATGCTCATATCAATCTATATACTTTGTATAGATGAGCTTTTTATAATATATGTACAGTATACATTTAGACACCTTTTTGAGTATATAACTATTCACTCTATGACAATGGAGAATCATTTACTAACAAATATACGAATAAATGCATGGCTTGAATTTCTTCTCCTGTTTTATCTGTGTATTTGCTTTCATATGTATTATATCTAGATCTGTATTAATATGCTAATATTCAATATGCACACAACTAATGGTCTTACTTTTCTACTATTTATACAAATATGTTAAAAATTTATATTAAATTATTATTGTTTTAGGCTATGGCTTTTGTAAGACCGTTTAGATAATTAGTTAGTGCAGTTAGAATTTCTTGCGATTCAAAGTTTGTTTAATATCTACAGATTTTGAACTATTACTTTAAGATTAAGTTGTGATGAGTTAGGTGAAGGCTACCAATCAGGTCTCGTAGTTTTGGAAGTAATTAATTAAACAGCCTTAAAGGGTGCCTGAACAGATCTCCAGGTAAGCAGTGAACAAGTACGCACCTGCACGAAACGCGTCTGCGTGAGGACCTGTTCAGTGACCTGTTGGATTAGTCACTGCTGGCTTTTTCATATTTCTTTGGAATAACTTTCGTTCTATATTGGAACATTTTAATCTATGAATAAATATTGGATGTTTTATATATACACAAGCTTTGGAATTGTTTATGTGTCCTGGATATAGAACGCTACTACTTTGAAAACTATATTGCTTTGAATGCTGGTTGGGGCGTGTGTGGCAGTTCCGCCCGATGTAGCAGCCTTATCATTGGACTTCAATTAGAGGATTCGTCCCTACCCACTCTTCATAGTGCCGGCTCTGTGTTTGTGCATCTACCCAGGTGAGCGCTGTACCCAGAATTTTTGTGATTTTTTTTTATATATATATATATATATATATATATATATATATATATATATAATAACTAGGAGATTACTTTGCAGTACATGCTGATATTTATATGCTTTACAGCTCTAATTTATGTATTACTGCTGCTAAACCTCCGCAACAACCCTTGAAAATACATTATCCCCTTTTGAAAGTTATTTATATGTTTAGAGGCATGTTAACTAGTTCACTACTAGTTAGTCATTGCAGCCCTACAAAAGGCTCTTTTAAGGGCTATTGGTAGTTTATTGTAGGCTAGTGTTTTTTTTTATTGTGGGGGGGCTTTTTATTTTGATAGGGCTATTAGTTTTGGTGTAATTGTTTTTATTTTAGATAATTTCGTTTGTTATTTTTCATAATTTAGTATTTTTTTATTTTTTGTAATTTAGTATTTTTAATTTTTTGTAACTGTAGATTTATTTTTTTTAGTAGTGTTAGGTTTTTTTAATGAGTAATTTATTTAATTTGTAGTTATTTTAATTTTAGTCTAATAGTTAGGTTAGGTTAATTAATAGTTTAAACTTAGTTTTTTTTAATTTCCCAGGTAAGTTTTTATTTTAGGTTTAGGGGTTAATAGTTTAATTTAGTTTTTGGCGATGTGGGGGGCTGGTGGCTTAGGGGTTTATAGGTTTATTTAGTAGTAGTGATGTGACAGGCCAGAGGTTTAGGGGTTAATAACTTTATTTAGTGGCGGCGATGTCAGGGAGCGGCGGAATAGGGGTTAATATCTTTATTATAGTGTGGGAGATGCAGGGGTGCGGGGGAATAGGGGTTAATAACTTTAGTATAGTGGCGGCCATATCTGGAGCGACAGATTAGGGGTTAATAGATTTATTTTAGTGACGGCGATGTCGGGGCGGCAGATTAGGGGTTAATAAATTTATTTAGGTGTTGGCGATGTCGGGGGCAGCAGATTATGGGTGTTTAGAAGTGGGGTTTATGTTAGGGTGTTAGGTTTAAACGTAACTTTTTTATCCCTATAGACATCAATGGTGTTGCATTACAGAGCTTTTCATTCCACGATCGCAGGTGTTAGTTTTTTCTCTAACACTTTCTTCCCATTTATGTCTATAGGGAAAACGTGCACGAGCACGTCAAAGCAGCGATTGTACTTTGTGGGGTATGGAGCTCAACGCATCCATATCGCACGCACAAGGCGGTTTTTTCAAAACTCGTAATGGCAGCGATATGGAGGGTGAAATAACGCAACTTTTGTTGCATTTGTTTCACACCCTCTATAACACTAAACTTGTAATCTAGGTGATAGCTTGGTGATGTAAGCATTTTTTTTTTCTTTCTAATTCAGATGGCATCTCATTTTTTTAATTAATATAAATTTGAAATCAATAAAAAACTACCAAGAAGAGGCTTTACTATGTTTATGTGTGTACGTACAGACTGGCTGGAATACAGGGAGTGCAGAATTATTAGGCAAGTTGTATTTTTGAGGATTCATTTTATTATTGAACAACAACCATGTTCTCAATGAACCCAAAAAACTCATTAATATCAAAGCTGAATAGTTTTGGAAGTAGTTTTTAGTTTGTTTTTAGTTATAGCTATTTTAGGGGGATATCTGTGTGTGCAGGTGACTATTACTGTGCATAATTATTAGGCAACTTAACAAAAAACAAATATATACCCATTTCAATTATTTTTTTTACCAGGGAAACCAATATAACATCTCAACATTCACAAATATACATTTCTGACATTCAAAAACAAAACAAAAACAAATCAGTGACCAATATAGCCACCTTTCTTTGCAAGGACACTCAAAAGCCTGCCATCCATGGATTCTGTCAGTGTTTTGATCTGTTCACCATCAACATTGCGTGCAGCAGCAACCACAGCCTCCCAGACACTGTTCAGAGAGGTGTACTGTTTTCCCTCCTTGTAAATCTCACATTTGATGATGGACCACAGGTTCTCATCAGGTGAACAAGGAGGCCATGTCATTAGATTTTCTTCTTTTATACCCTTTCTTGCCAGCCACGCTGTGGAGTACTTGGACGCGTGTGATGGAGCATTGTCCTGCATGAAAATCATGTTTTTCTTGAAGGATGCAGACTTCTTCCTGTACCACTGCTTGAAGAAGGTGTCTTCCAGAAACTGGCAGTACGACTGGGAGTTGAGCTTGACTCCATCCTCAACCCGAAAAGGCCCCACAAGCTCATATTTGATGATACCAGCCCAAACCAGTACTCCACCTCCACCTTGCTGGCGTCTGAGTCGGACTGGAGCTCTCTGCCCTTTACCAATCCAGCCACGGGCCCATCCATCTGGCCCATCAAGACTCACTCTCATTTCATCAGTCCATAAAACCTTAGAAAAATCAGTCTTGAGATATTTCTTGGCCCAGTCTTGACGTTTCAGCTAGTGTGTCTTGTTCAGTGGTGGTCGTCTTTCAGCCTTTCTTACCTTGGCCATGTCTCTGAGTATTGCACACCTTGTGCTTTTGGGCACTCCAGTGATGTTGCAGCTCTGAAATATGGCCAAACTGGTGGCAAGTGGCATCTTGGCAGCTGCACGCTTGACTTTTCTCAGTTCATGGGCAGTTATTTTGCGCCTTGGTTTTTCCACACGCTTCTTGCGACCCTGTTGACTATTTTGAATGAACCGCTTGATTGTTCGATGATCACGCTTCAGAAGCTTTGCAATTTTAAGAGTGCTGCATCCCTCTGAAAGATATCTCACTATTTTTGACTTTTCTGAGCCTGTCAAGTCCTTCTTTTGGCCCATTTTGCCAAAGGAAAGGAAGTTGCCTAATAATTATGCACTCCTGATATAGGGTGTTGATGTCATTAGACCACACCCCTTCTCATTACAGAGATGCACATCACCTAATATGCTCAATTGGTAGTAGGCTTTCGAGCCTATACAGCTTGGAGTAAGACAACATGCATAAAGAGGATGATGTGGTCAAAATACTCATTTGCCTAATAATTCTGCACTCCCTGTAGAGGGTAAAATACTAATATCAGCCACATTTTGCCTAAAACTGTATTATCGTATATAGAAAGTAAATGTCCTGTGAGTGTTTTGAAGGAACCCTCAAGCCAAAATTAAACTTTCACAATTCAGATAGAGGAAACAATTTTAAAGGGACATAAAACAAGTTGGGATAGAGACAAAAATATAATATTATGTACTTTAATTACTTTACTTGCAAATTTATACTGCAGTGCCTCGCCATTAACCCTTTCTTTTAAGTTTCCAAATTGTACAGCTCCCCACACAGAAGTAGACACTCAGTATCTGCTTGAGCATGCCTAGAATCAAATAAGCTGCTGTGACAAACAATGCCTGTATTTCTGTAGCTAAACAGTGATAGGGGGGTAATTTTGCTTACTTTTGAAAATTATTTTAAAATACTTGCCAGCAATTTTTAAACATTTTTTTTTATGCAAGATATTTTTTACTTACTTAGCCGTTTGAGGATATGCACAGATCTCAACATGTTTTATGGTACTTTAAGAGACTTTCCAATTTATTTTCATTATGAAATTGTGAATAGTCTTTTCATATGCACTTTTTCTAAACCACCAGCTACTACTGAGCATGAAAAGAGTTCACAGTGGCTAATGGCTGTCACATGATAGAGGGGGCGGCAAATTGAAATAATTTTTGAAATACAGTATGTATGAAAAAATCTGCTCATTTCAAATTCAGAGTGTGTATTATTGCATTGTCTTTTTCATATGTACTTGTTGGTTATGTAATTCTACTGTATTTAATGGTTCGTTAAACAGCAAGTTCATGTGTCTATAGTAGATTAAATAAGGTATCAATATATTTCCATCTTTACTAAGCTGAGGCTGTGAGTATTTTTTCATAAAAAAGAAAAATTCAAGAAGGGGACATGATCTCAATCTAAAGTGTAGTATATTCAGGAGTAATTTACAGAAGCACTTCTTCACAGAAAGGGCGATTGATTCATGGAGGCCTATTTATCAAGCCGTCAACCGTAAATATGCTGGAATTCCGCAGCGTAATTGTGGCGAGCTTGATTCACCTCATTTATCAAAGCCTACAGACCGGCAAAAGTTGAAATCTGTGACGTAACATACGATCCGCAGGTCTCAGTCCGACACAGATCGATGCTTACGTCATTACAGATGTTCCGAATGCAAATTCGGCACTATCTGACAACTTTTGGTAGCTATCAAACTGCTAACAGGTACGCTTGCCCCTATTCCGGCCCATCGTACCTGCTTTTCAATCCACCGCCCTGGAGGCTGCGGATTCCATAGAAATCAATGGGAGTCTGAAAGCAGCAAAAGCTTATGTCCGCTGCTGCCCGATATCCCATTGATTCCTATGGGAGAATAAAAGTTATGTTTACACCTAACACCCTAACATATACCCCGAGTCTAAACACCCCTAATCTGCCATGGCTGCCACATGCATAATTTTATTAACCCCTAATCTGCCGCCCCCTACATCGCCGCCACCTACATAAAGTTATTAACCCCTATCCTGCCGCTCCCCGACACCGCTGCAACTAAATAAATATATTAAACCCTATCCCGCCGCTCCCAGAGCCCACCGCAACTAAATAAAGTTATTAACCCCTAAACCCCTGGCCTCCCACATCATTACCACATACTAAACCTAAACTGCCAGCCCCCCGCATCGCCATAGACTAAATTAACCTATTAACCCCTAAACCTAACAACCCACTAACTTTACATTAAATATTAACTCATCCATATCTTATAATAAATTTAAACTTACCTGTAGATTTAAATTAAACTGTATTAACCTATTAATTAATCTACCCTAACTATTATACTAAAATTACATTAAACTATATTAAACTATTAATTAGCTACCCTAACTATTATACTAAAATTACATTAAACTATATTAAACTATTAATAACCTACCCTATCTATTATACTAAAATTACATTAAACTAACAATTAAATTAACTATATTATATATATATAAACACCTAACCCTACTCAAATAATTTAAATCTACAATTAAAAATTACAGTTACAAAAAACTAACAACTAAGTTACACAAAATAACAAACACTAAGTTACAAAAAATAGCAAATACTAAGTTACACAAAATAAAAAATAAATTATCAATTATTTAAACTTATTACACGTAATCTAAGAATCCTATAAAAATAAAAAAGCCCCCCCAAAATAAAAAAAAACCCCATAGCCTACAATAAACTACCAATGGCCCTTAAAAGAGCCTTTTGCAGGGCATTACCCCAAAGAAATCAGCTCTTTTACCTGTAAAAAAAAATACAAATACCCCCCTCCAACAGTAAAACCCACCACCCACACAACCAACCCCCCCAAATAAAATCCTATCTAACAAAACCTAAGCTCCCCATTGCCCTGAAAAGGTCATTTGTATGGACATTGCCCTTAAAAGGGCATTTAGCTCTTTTTCCTTGCCCAAACCCTAATCTAAAAATAAAACCCACCCAATAAACCCTTAAAAAAACCTAACACTAACCCCCGAAGATCCACTTACAGTTTTTGAAGACCCGACATCCATCCTCAATGAAGCGGCAGAAGTCCTCATCGAAGCGTGCCGAAGTCTTCATCCAAGCCAGCAGAAGTCTTCATCCAGACAGCATCTTCTATCTTCATCCATCCAGTGCAGAGCGGCTCCATCTTCAAGACATCCGGCGCGGATCATCCTCTTTAATCGACGTCTTCTTCCGAATGAAGTTTCCCTTTAAATTAGACATGTGCGGTTCGTTTCGGATTAATTCGGAAATTCGGTAAATTCGGTAAATTCGGAGATTCAGATCGATTCGGATTTCCGAATTAAAATACTTCCGAATCTACCGAATGAATCCGAAATAGCTGCCGTATCTCCGAATAAATCCGAATTAGCTCGGTAAAATTCGGCATTTCCCCATAGGAAACAATGGGAGTTTCGGCTGAAAAAAAACCTAACACCGCAGCCCCATTGTTTCCTATGGAGAAACACTAAGTCTGCACCTAACACCCTAACATGTACCCCGAGTCTCTAAACACCCCTAATCTGACACTTATTAACCCCTAATCTGCCGCCCCCGCTATCGCTGACACCTGCATTATTTTATTAACCCCTAATTTGCCTACCGAATATCGCCGCCACCTACATTATAGCTATTAACCACTAATCTGCTGTCCCTAACACCGCCGACCCCTACATTATAGTTATTAACCCCTAATCTGCCTCCCCCAACGTCGCCGCAATCTAACTATAAGTATTAACCCCTAATCTGCCGACCCGATATCACCGCCGCCTACATTATAGCTATTAACCCCTAATCTGCTGTCCCTAACACCGCCGACCCCTACATTATAGTTATTAACCCCTAATCTGCCTCCCCCAACGTCGCCGCAATCTAACTATAAGTATTAACCCCTAATCTGCCGACCCGATATCGCCGCCGCCTACATTATAGCTATTAACCCCTAATCTGCTGTCCCTAACACCGCCGACCCCTACATTATAGTTATTAACCCCTAATCTGCCTCCCCCCAACGTCGCCGCAATCTAACTACAAGTATTAACCCCTAATCTGCCGACCGCAAATCGCCGCCACTATAATAAATGTATTAACCCCTAAACCGCCGCACTCCCGCCTCGCAAACACTATAATACATTTTATTAACCCCTAATCTGCCCTCCCTAACATTGCCGCCACCTACCTACAATTATTAACCCCTAATCTCCCGCCCCCATCGTCGCCGCTACTATAATAAGGTTATTAACCCCTAAACCTAAGTCTAACCCTAACCCTAACACCCCCTAACTTAAATATAATTTAAATAAAACGAAATAAGTTTACTATAGTTAAATAAATGAATCCTATTTAAAACTAAATACTTACCTGTAAAATAAACCCTAATATAGCTGCAATATAACTAATAGTTACATTGTAGCTATCTTAGCATTTATATTTATTTTACAGGCAACTTTGTATTTATTTTAACTAGGTACAATAGTTATTAAATAGTTAATAACTATTTAATAACTACCTAGCTAAAATAAATACAAATTTACCTGTAAAATAAATCCTAACCTAAGTTACACTAACACCTAACACTACACTATCATTAAATTAACTAAATAAATGAATCCTATTTAAAACAAAATACTTACCTGTAAAATAAACCCTAATATAGCTGCAATATAACTAATAGTTACATTGTAGCTATTTTAGCATTTATATTTATTTTACAGACAACTTTGTATTTATTTTAACTAGGTACAATAGCTATTACATAGTTATTGACTAATTAATAGCTACCTAGTTAAAATAATTACAAAATTACATGTAAAATAAATCCTAACCTAAGTTACAATTAAACCTAATTAACTACAAGTACCTACAATTATCTACAATTAAATAAACTAAAGTACAAAACCCCCCCACTAAATTACAAAAAAAAAACAAACACTAAATTACAAAAAATAAAAAAATATTACAAGAATTTTAAACTAATTACACCTAATCTAAGCCCCCTAATAAAATAACAAAGCCCCCCAAAATAAAAAAAATGCCCTACCCTATACTAAATTACAAAAGTTAACAGCTCTATTACCTTACCAGCCCTGAACAGGGCCCTTTGCGGGGCATGCCCCAAAGAAAACAGCTCTTTTGCCTGTAAAAAAAAAACACAATCCCCCCCCCACATTACAACCCACCACCCACAAACCCCTACTCTAACCCAAACCCCCCTTAAATAAACCTAACACTACCCCCCTGAAGATCTCCCTACCTTGAGTCGTGTTCACCCAGCCGGGCCGAAGTCTTCATCCGATGGGGCAGAAGAGGACATCCAGACTGGCAGAAGTCTTCATCCAAGCGGGGCAAGAAGAGGTCTTCCATCCATCAGAAAAGTACAAAAAAACAAACAAACACTAAATTAGCAAAAATAATAAAATATTACAATAATTTTAAACTAATTACACCTAATCTAAGCCCCCTACTAGCTATTAATATAGCTACAATATAACTAATAGTTACATTGTAGCTATTTTAGGATTTATATTTATTTTACAGGCAACTTTGTATTTATTTTAACTAGGTACAATAGCTATTAAATAGTTAATAACTACCTAGCTAAAATAAATACAAATTTACCTGTAAAATAAACCCTAACCTAAGTTACAATTACACCTAACACTACACTATCATTAAATTAACTAAATAAATTAATCCTATATAAAACTAAATACTTACCTGTAAAATAAACCCTAATATAGCTACAATTTAACTAATGGTTATATTGTAGCTATTTTAGCATTTATATTTATTTTACAGGCAACTTTGTATTTATTTTAACTAGGTACAATAGCTATTAAATAGATATTTACTGTTTAATAGCTACCTAGTTAAAATAATTACAAAATTACCTGTAAAATAAATCCTAACCTAAGTTACTATTAAACCTAACTCTACACTATCATTAAATAAATTAACTACAAGTACCTACAATTAAATACAATGAAATAAACTAAACTAAAGTACAAAAAAAACAAACACTAAATTACAAAAAATAAAAAAATATTACAAGAATTTTAAACTAATTACACCTAATCTAAGCCCCCTAATAAAATAACAAAGCCCCCCAAAATAAAAAAATGCCCTACCCTATACTAAATTACAAAAGTAATCAGCTCTATTACCTTACCAGCCCTGAACAGGGCCTTTTGCGGGGCATGCCCCATAGAAAACAGCTCTTTTGCCTGTAAAAAAAAACACAATACCCCCCCCCACATTACAACCCACCACCCACATACCCCTACTCTAACCCAAACCCCCCTTAAATAAACCTAACACTACCCCCCTGAAGATCTCTCTACCGTGTCTTCACCCAGCGGGCCGAAGTCTTCATCCGATCGGGCAGAAGAGGACATCCAGACCGGCAGAAGTCTTCATCCAAGCGGGGCAAGAAGAGGTCTTCCATCCATCAGAAGTCTTGATCCAGGCGGCATCTTCTCTGTTCATCCATCCGGAGCGGAGCGGCAGCATCCTGAAGACATCCCACGCAGAGCATCCTCTTCTTTCTTGATCCGACGACTAGGTGACTGTACCTTTAAGTGACGTCATCCAAGATGGCGTCCCTTGAATTCCGATTGGCTGATAGGATTCTATCAGCCAATCGGAATTAAGGTAGGAAAAATCTGATTGGCTGATTTAATCAGCCAATCAGATTCAAGTTCAATCCGATTGGCTGATGGAATCAGCCAATCAGATTGACCTCGCATTCTATTGGCTGTTCCGATCAGCCAATAGAATGCGAGCTCAATCTGATTGGCTGATTGGATCAGCCAATCGGATTGAACTTGAATCTGATTGGCTGATTGAATCAGCCAATCAGATTTTTCATACCTTAATTCCGATTGGCTGATAGAATCCTATCAGCCAATCGGAATTCAAGGGACGCCATCTTGGATGACGTCACTTAAAGGTACAGTCACCTAGTCGTCGGATCAAGAAAGAAGAGGATGCTCTGCGTGGGATGTCTTCAGGATGCTGCCGCTCCGCTCCGGATGGATGAACAGAGAAGATGCCGCCTGGATCAAGACTTCTGATGGATGGAAGACCTCTTCTTGCCCCGCTTGGATGAAGACTTCTGCCAGTCTGGATGTCCTCTTCTGCCCGATCGGATGAAGACTTCGGCCCGCTGGGTGAAGACACGGTAGAGAGATCTTCAGGGGGGTAGTGTTAGGTTTATTTAAGGGGGGTTTGGGTTAGAGTAGGGGTATGTGGGTGGTGGGTTGTAATGTGGGGGGGGGGGGTATTGTGTTTTTTTTTTACAGGCAAAAGAGCTGTTTTCTATGGGGCATGCCCCCGCAAAAGGCCCTGTTCAGGGCTGGTAAGGTAATAGAGCTGATTACTTTTGTAATTTAGTATAGGGTAGGGCATTTTTTTATTTTGGGGGGCTTTGTTATTTTATTAGGGGGCTTAGATTAGGTGTAATTAGTTTAAAATTCTTGTAATTTTTTTTATTTTTTGTAATTTAGTGTTTGTTTTTTTTGTACTTTAGTTTAGTTTATTTCATTGTATTTAATTGTAGGTACTTGTAGTTAATTTATTTAATGATAGTGTAGAGTTAGGTTTAATAGTAACTTAGGTTATTTTATTTTACAGGTAATTTTGTAATTATTTTAACTAGGTAGCTATTAATTAGTCAATAACTATTTAATAGCTTTTGTACCTAGTTAAAATAAATACAAAGTTGCCTGTAAAATAAATATAAATGCTAAAATAGCTACAATGTAACTATTAGTTATATTGTAGCTATATTAGAGTTTATTTTACAGGTAAGTATTTAGTTTTATATAGGATTAATTTATTTAGTTAATTTAATGACAGTGTAGTGTTAGGTGTAATTGTAACTTAGGTTAGGGTTTATTTTACAGGTAAATTTGTATTTATTTTAGCTAGGTAGTTATTAACTATTTAATAGCTATTGTACCTAGTTAAAATAAATACAAAGTTGCCTGTAAAATAAATATAAATCCTAAAATAGCTACAATGTAACTATTAGTTATATTGTAGCTATATTAATAGCTAGTAGGGGGCTTAGATTAGGTGTAATTAGTTTAAAATTATTGCAATATTTTATTATTTTTGCTAATTTAGTGTTTGTTTGTTTTTTTGTACTTTTCTGATGGATGGAAGATCTCTTCTTGCCCCGCTTGGATGAAGACTTCTGCCAGTCTGGATGTCCTCTTCTGCCCCATCGGATGAAGACTTCGGCCCGGCTGGGTGAACACGACTCAAGGTAGGGAGATCTTCAGGGGGGTAGTGTTAGGTTTATTTAAGGGGGGTTTGGGTTAGAGTAGGGGTATGTGGGTGGTGGGTTGTAATGTGGGGGGGGGGTTGTGTTTTTTTTTACAGGCAAAAGAGCTGTTTTCTTTGGGGCATGCCCCGCAAAAGGCCCTGTTCAGGGCTGGTAAGGTAATAGAGCTGTTAACTTTTGTAATTTAGTATAGGGTAGGGCATTTTTTTTATTTTGGGGGGCTTTGTTATTTTATTAGGGGGCTTAGATTAGGTGTAATTAGTTTAAAATTATTGTAATATTTTTTTATTTTTTGTAATTTAGTGGGGGGGGGGGTTGTACTTTAGTTTAGTTTTTTAATTGTATTTAATTGTAGGTACTTGTAGTTAATTTATTTAATGATAGTGTAGTGTTAGGTTTAATTGTAACTTAGGTTAGGATTTATTTTACAGGTAATTTTGTAATTATTTTAACTAGGTAGCTATTAAACAGTAAATATCTATTTAATAGCTATTGTACCTAGTTAAAATAAATACAAAGTTGCCTGTACAATAAATATAAATGCTAAAATAGCTACAATGTAACTATTAGTTATATTGCAGCTATATTAGGGTTTATTTTACAGGTAAGTCTTTAGTTTTATATAGGATTCATTTATTTAGTTAATTTAATGATAGTGTAGTGTTAGGTGTAATTGTAACTTAGGTTATGATTTATTTTACAGGTAAATTTGTATTTATTTTAGCTAGGTAGTTATTAAATAGTTATTAACTATTTAATAGCTATTGTACCTAGTTAAAATAAATACAAAGTTGCCTGTAAAATAAATATAAATCCTAAAATAGCTACAATGTAACTATTAGTTATATTGAAGCTATATTAATAGCTAGTAGGGGGCTTAGATTAGGTGTAATTAGTTTAAAATTATTGTAATATTTTATTATTTTTTGTAATTTAGTGTTCGTTTGTATTTTGGTACTTGTATGATGGATGGAAGACCTCTTCTTGCCCCGCTTGGATGAAGACTTCTGCCGGTCTGGATGTCCTCTTCTGCCCCATCGGATGAAGACTTCGGCCCGGCTGGGTGAACACGACTCAAGGTAGGGAGATCTTCAGGGGGGTAGTGTTAGGTTTATTTAAGGGGGGTTTGGGTTAGAGTAGGGGTATGTGGGTGGTGGGTTGTAATGTGGGGGGGGGATTGTGTTTTTTTTTTTTACAGGCAAAAGAGCTGTTTTCTTTGGGGCATGCCCCGCAAAGGGCCCTGTTCAGGGCTGGTAAGGTAATATAGCTGTTAACTTTTGTAATTTAGTATAGGGTAGGGCATTTTTTTTATTTTGGGGGGCTTTGTTATTTTATTAGGGGGCTTAGATTAGGTGTAATTAGTTTAAAATTCTTGTAATATTTTTTTATTTTTTGTAATTTAGTGTTTTTTTTTTTTTGTAATTTAGTGGGGGGGTTTTGTACTTTAGTTTATTTAATTGTAGATAATTGTAGGTACTTGTAGTTAATTAGGTTTAATTGTAACTTAGGTTAGGATTTATTTTACAGGTAATTTTGTAATTATTTTAACTAGGTAGCTATTAATTAGTCAATAACTATTTAATAGCTTTTGTACCTAGTTAAAATAAATACAAAGTTGCCTGTAAAATAAATATAAATGCTAAAATAGCTACAATGTAACTATTAGTTATATTGCAGCTATATTAGGGTTTATTTTACAGGTAAGTATTTTGTTTTAAATAGGATTCATTTATTTAGTTAATTTAATGATAGTGTAGTGTTAGGTGTTAGTGTAACTTAGGTTAGGATTTATTTTACAGGTAAATTTGTATTTATTTTAGCTAGGTAGTTATTAAATAGTTATTAACTATTTAATAACTATTGTACCTAGTTAAAATAAATACAAAGTTGCCTGTAAAATAAATATAAATGCTAAGATAGCTACAATGTAACTATTAGTTATATTGCAGCTATCTTAGGGTTTATTTTACAGGTAAGTCTTTAGTTTTAAATAGGATTCATTTATTTAACTATAGTAAACTTATTTCGTTTTATTTAAATTATATTTAAGTTAGGGGGTGTTAGGGTTAGGGTTAGACTTAGGTTTAGGGGTTAATAACCTTATTATAGTAGCGGCGACGATGGGGGCGGGAGATTAGGGGTTAATAATTGTAGGTAGGTGGCGGCGATGTTAGGGAGGGCAGATTAGGGGTTAATAAAATGTATTATAGTGTTTGCGAGGCGGGAGTGTGGCGGTTTAGGGGTTAATACATTTATTATAGTGGCGGCGATTTGCGGTCGGCAGATTAGGGGTTAATACTTGTAGTTAGATTGCGGCGACGTTGGGGGGAGGCAGATTAGGGGTTAATAACTATAATGTAGGGGTCGGCGGTGTTAGGGACAGCAGATTAGGGGTTAATAGCTATAATGTAGGCGGCGGCGATATCGGGTCGGCAGATTAGGGGTTAATACTTATAGTTAGATTGCGGCGACGTTGGGGGGGGGGCAGATTAGGGGTTAATAACTATAATGTAGGGGTCGGCGGTGTTAGGGACAGCAGATTAGGGGTTAATAGCTATAATGTAGGCGGCGGCGATATCGGGTCGGCAGATTAGGGGTTAATACTTATAGTTAGATTGCGGCGACGTTGGGGGGGGCAGATTAGGGGTTAATAACTATAATGTACGGGTCGGCGGTGTTAGGGACAGCAGATTAGGGGTTAATAGCTATAATGTAGGCGGCGGCGATATCCGATCGGCAGATTAGGGGTTAAATAATGTTATTATAGGGTTTGCGATGTGGGGGGGCCTCGGTTTAGTGGTTCATAGGTAGTTTATGGGTGTTAGTGACTTAGTGTACTAAATGGGTGTTAGTGTAGTAAAAACATACCGAATTTCGGAACGGAATAGAACCGAATTCAGCCGAATCCGAATAAATCCGAAACGAATTTATTCGGATCCGAATAAATCCGAAACGAATTTATTCAAATTTTGCCGAATCAGATTCGATCCGAAACGAAATTCTAAAAGTCCGAATCGATCCGAACCGAAAACGAACCGAATTTTTTAGCGGTGCACATGTCTACTTTAAATGACGTCACCCAAGATGGCGCCCCTTAGACTCCGATTGGCTGATAGATTTCTATCAGCCAATCAGAATTAAGGTTGAAAAAATCCTATTGGCTGTTGCAATCAGCCAATAGGATTGAGCTTTCATCCTATTGGCTGATCCAATCAGCCAGTAGGTTTGAGCTTGCATTCTATTGGCTGATTGGATCAGCCAATAGGATGAAAACTCAATCCTATTGGTTGATTGCAACAGCCAATAGGATTTTCTTAACCTTAATTCCGATTGACTGATAGAAATCTATCAGCCAATCGGAATCTAAGGGACACCATCTTGGATGACGTCATTTAAAGGGAAACTTCATTCGGAAGAAGACGTCGATTGAAGAGAATGCTCCGCGCCGGATGTCTTGAAGATGGAGCCACTCTGCGCCGGATGGATGAAGATAGAAGATGCCGTCTGGATGAAGACTTCTGCCGGCTTGGATAAAGAATTCTGCCGGCTTCGATGAGGACTTTTGCCACTTCGTTGAGGATGGATGTCGGGGATTCAAAAACAGTAAGTGGATCTTCGGGGGTTAGTGTTAGGTTTTTTTTAGGGCTTTATTAAGTGGGTTTTATTTTTAGATTAGGGTTTGGGCAAGGAAAAAGAGCTAAAGGCCATTTTAAGGGCAATGCCCATACAAATGCCCTTTTCAGGGCAATAGGGAGCTTAGGTCTTTTAGATTAGGTTTTTATTTGGGGGTGGGGGGTTGGTTGTGTGGGTGGTGGGTTTTACTGTTGGGGGTTGTTTGTATTTTTTTTTACAGGTAAAAGAGCTGATTTCTTTGGGGCAATGCCCCGCAAAAGCCCCTTTTAAGGGTCATTGGTAGTTTATTGCAGGCTAGGGTTTTTTTTTTATTTTGGGGGGGCTTTTTATTTTCATAGGGCTCTTAGATTAGGTGTAATTAGTTTAAATATTTGATCATTTATTTTTTATTTTGTATAACTTAGTGTTTATTTTTTGTAACAGTGTTTGTTATTTTGTGTAACTTAGTTGTTAGTTTTTTGTAACTTTGTAATTTTTAATAGTAGATTTAAATAATTTGAGTAGGGTTAGGTGTTTAAATATATAATATAGTTAATTTAATTTGTAGTTTAATGTAATTTTAGTATAAAAGTTAGGGTAGATTAATTAATAGTTTAAGGTTATTTAATGTAATTTTAGTATAACAGTTAGCGTAGGTTAATTATTAGTTTAATATAGTTTAATGTAATTTTAGTATAATAGTTAGGGTAGGTTAATTATTAGTTTAATATAGTTTAATGTAATTTTAGTATAATAGGGTAGATTAATTAATAGTTTAATATAGTTTAATTTAATTCTAAAGGTAAGTTTAAATTTATTATAAGATAGGGATGATGTAATTTTAATGTAAAGTTAGCGGGTTGTTAGGTTTAGGGGTTAATAGGTTTAGTAAGTGGTAGTGATAAGGGAGGCCAGGGGTTTAGGAGTTAATACATTTATTTAGTTGCGGTGGGCTCCGTGAGCGGAGGGATAGAGGTTAATACATTAAGTTAGTTGTGGCGGTGTCAGGGAGTGGCGGAATAGGGGTTATTAAGTTCATTAGACTTGCAGTGGGCTTCGGGAGCGGCGGGATAAAGGTTAAACATTTTAGTATAGTGGCAGTGTTTAGTGACAGGGTATAAATAAAGTTGGTAAAAAGCCGAATAGCAGCAAGATCGATGACTGTTAGTTAACAACAGTCCTCTGCTCATCGCCCTGTACTTGGTGCACGGCTTTTTGACAGCTTTTTTTATAAATAAGGAGAACAAATTTTGGTCCGCGGCCGCGATGTTAGGCGATGTCAGGTGAGCGTATTGGAGCCGTTGAATGCAAGAAAGTTGGCGGCTTGATAAGTAGGCCTTATGGAATAAACTTCCACAAGAAGTGGTAATGACAAAAACTTTGGGGAACTCTAAGAATGCCTGGGGCAAGGATAAGGCTATCCTATATACTAATTAATGCCTGAGATAAGCATAAGGCTATCCATTATACTAGTTAATGCCTGGGATAAGCATAAGGCTATCCTACATACTATTTAATGCCTGGGATAAGCATAAGGCTATCCTATATACTATTTAATGCCTGGGATAAGCATAAGGATATCTCACTTACCACTGCCTGATGAAAAGGTGCCAGCAGCATCTTGAAACGCGTAGCAGAATTTCTTGTTTCTTTCATGTAATTAGCAAGAGTCCATGAGCTAGTGACGTATGGGATATACATTCCTACCAGGAGGGGCAAAGTTTCCCAAACCTCAAAATGCCTATAAATACACCCCTCACCACACCCACAATTTAGTTTTACAAACTTTGCCTCCGATGGAGGTGGTGAAGTAAGTTTGTGCTAGATTCTACGTTGATATGCGCTCCGCAGCAAGTTGGAGCCCGGTTTTCCTCTCAGCGTGCAGTGAATGTCAGAGGGATGTGAGGAGAGTATTGCCTATTTGAATGCAGTGATCTCCTTCTAAGGGGTCTATTTCATAGGTTCTCTGTTATCGGTCGTAGAGATTCATCTCTTACCTCCCTTTTCAGATCGACGATATACTCTTATATATACCATTACCTCTGCTGATTCTCGTTTCAGTACTGGTTTGGCTATCTGCTATATGTAGATGAGTGTCCTGGGGTAAGTAAGTCTTATTTTCTGTGACACTCCAAGCTATGGTTGGGCACTTTGTTTATAAAGTTCTAAATATATGTATTCAAACATTTATTTGCCTTGACTCAGAATGTTCAACTTTCCTTATTTTCAGACAGTCAGTTTCATATTTGGGATAATGCATTTTGATTTGATCATTTTTTCTTACCTTAAAATTTGACTTTTTCCCTGTGGGCTGTTAGGCTCGCGGGGGCTGAAAATGCTTCATTTTATTGCGTCATTCTTGGCGCGGACTTTTTTGGCGCAAAAATTCTATTTCCGTTTCCGGAGTCATACGTGTCGCCGGAAGTTGCGTCATTCTTTGACGTTATTTCGCGCCAAAAATGTCGGCGTTCCGGATGTGGCGTCATTTTTGGCGCCAAAAAGCATTTAGGCGCCAAATAATGTGGGCGTCTTATTTGGCGCGAAAAAATATGGGCGTCACTTTTGTCTCCACATTATTTAAGTCTCATTTTTTATTGCTTCTGGTTGCTAGAAGCTTGTTCTTTGGCATTCTTTCCCATTCCTGAAACTGTCATTTAAGGAATTTGATCAATTTTGCTTTATATGTTGTTTTTTCTCTTACATATTGCAAGATGTCTCACGTTGCATCTGAGCCAGAAGATACTACAGGAAAATCGCTGTCAAGTGCTGAATCTACCAAAGCTAAGTGTATCTGCTGTAAACTTTTGGTAGCTATTTCTCCAGCTGTTGTTTGTATTGATTGTCATGACAAACTTGTTAAAGCAGATAATATTTCCTTTAGTAAAGTACCATTGCCTGTTGCAGTTCCCTCAACATCTAAGGTGCAGAATGTTCCTGATAATATAAGAGATTTTGTTTCTGAATCCATAAAGAAGGCTATGTCTGTTATTTCTCCTTCTAGTAAACGTAAAAAATCTTTTAAAACTTCTCTCCCTACAGATGAATTTTTAAATGAACATCATCATTCTGATTCTGATGACTCCTCTGGTTCAGAGGATTCTGTCTCTGAGGTTGATGCTGATAAATCTTCATATTTATTTAAAATGGAATTTATTCGTTCTTTACTTAAAGAAGTTCTAATTGCTTTAGAAATAGAGGATTCTGGTCCTCTTGATACTAATTCTAAACGTTTAGATAAGGTATTTAAAGCTCCTGTGGTTATTCCAGAAGTTTTTCCTGTTCCTAATGCTATTTCTGCAGTAATTTCCAAAGAATGGGATAATTTGGGTAATTCATTTACTCCTTCTAAACGTTTTAAGCAATTATATCCTGTACCGTCTGACAGATTAGAATTTTGGGACAAAATCCCTAAAGTTGATGGGGCTATTTCTACTCTTGCTAAACGTACTACTATTCCTACGTCAGATGGTACTTCGTTTAAGGATCCTCTAGATAGGAAAATTGAGTCCTTTCTAAGAAAAGCTTATCTGTGTTCAGGTAATCTTCTTAGACCTGCTATATCTTTGGCTGATGTTGCTGCAGCTTCAACTTTTTGGTTGGAAACTTTAGCGCAACAAGTATCACATCGTGATTCTCATGATATTATTATTCTTCTTCAGCATGCTAATAATTTTATCTGTGATGCCATTTTTGATATTATCAGAGTTGATGTCAGGTTTATGTCTCTAGCTATTTTAGCTAGAAGAGCTTTATGGCTTAAAACTTGGAATGCTGATATGGCTTCTAAATCAACTTTACTTTCCATTTCTTTCCAGGGTAACAAATTATTTGGTTCTCAGTTGGATTCCATTATTTCAACTGTTACTGGTGGGAAAGGAACTTTTTTACCACAGGATAAAAAATCTAAAGGTAAAAACAGGGCTAATAATCGTTTTCGTTCCTTTCGTTTCAACAAAGAACAAAAGCCTGATCCTTCATCCTCAGGAGCAGTTTCAGTTTGGAGACCATCTCCAGTCTGGAATAAATCCAAGCCAGCTAGAAAGGCAAAGCCTGCTTCTAAGTCCACATGAAGGTGCGGCCCTCATTCCAGCTCAGCTGGTAGGGGGCAGGTTACATTTTTTCAAGGAAATTTGGATCAATTCTGTTCACAATCTTTGGATTCAGAGCATTGTTTCAGAAGGGTACAGAATTGGTTTCAAGTTGAGACCTCCTGCAAAGAGATTTTTTCTTTCCCGTGTCCCAGTAAATCCAGTAAAAGCTCAAGCATTTCTGAAATGTGTTTCAGATCTAGAGTTGACTGGAGTAATTATGCCAGTTCCAGTTCCGGAACAGGGGATGGGGTTTTATTCAAATCTCTTCATTGTACCAAAGAAGGAGAATTCTTTCAGACCAGTTCTGGATCTAAAAATATTGAATCGTTATGTAAGGATACCAACGTTCAAGATGGTAACTGTAAGGACTATCTTACCTTTTGTTCAGCAAGGGAATTATATGTCCACGATAGATTTACAGGATGCATATCTGCATATTCCGATTCATCCAGATCATTATCAGTTCCTGAGATTCTCGTTTCTGGACAAGCATTACCAATTTGTGGCTCTGCCGTTTGGCCTAGCTACAGCTCCAAGAATTTTTACAAAGGTTCTCGGTGCCCTGCTGTCTGTAATCAGAGAACAGGGTATTGTGGTATTTCCTTATTTGGACGATATCTTGGTACTTGCTCAGTCTTTACATTTAGCAGAATCTCATACGAATCGACTTGTGTTGTTTCTTCAAGATCATGGTTGGAGGATCAATTTACCAAAAAGTTCTTTGATTCCTCAGACAAGGGTAACCTTTCTGGGTTTCCAGATGGATTCAGTGTCCATGACTCTGTCTTTAACAGACAAGAGACGTCTAAAGTTGATTACAGCTTGTCGAAACCTTCAGTCACAATCATTCCCTTCGGTAGCCTTATGCATGGAAATTCTAGGTCTTATGACTGCTGCATCGGACGCGATCCCCTTTGCTCGTTTTCACATGCGACCTCTTCAGCTCTGTATGCTGAAGCAATGGTGCAAGGATTACACGAAGATATCTCAATTAATATCTTTAAAACCGATTGTTCGACACTCTCTAACATGGTGGACAGATCACCATCGTTTAATTCAGGGGGCTTCTTTTGTGCTTCCGACCTGGACTGTAATTTCAACAGATGCAAGTCTCACAGGTTGGGGAGCTGTGTGGGGATCTCTGACGGCACAAGGAGTTTGGGAATCTCAGGAGGTGAGATTACCGATCAATATTTTGGAACTCCGTGCAATTTTCAGAGCTCTTCAGTTTTGGCCTCTTCTGAAGAGAGAATCGTTCATTTGTTTTCAGACAGACAATGTCACAACTGTGGCATACATCAATCATCAAGGAGGGACTCACAGTCCTCTGGCTATGAAAGAAGTATCTCGAATCTTGGTTTGGGCGGAATCCAGCTCCTGTCTAATCTCTGCGGTTCATATCCCAGGTGTAGACAATTGGGAAGCGGATTATCTCAGTCGCCAAACGTTGCATCCGGGCGAATGGTCTCTTCACCCAGAGGTATTTCTTCAGATTGTTCAAATGTGGGAACTTCCAGAAATAGATCTGATGGCGTCCCATCTAAACAAGAAACTTCCCAGGTATCTGTCCAGATCCCGGGATCCTCAGGCGGAGGCAGTGGATGCATTATCACTTCCTTGGAAGTATCATCCTGCCTATATCTTTCCGCCTCTAGTTCTTCTTCCAAGAGTAATCTCCAAGATTCTGAAGGAATGCTCGTTTGTTCTGCTGGTAGCTCCGGCATGGCCTCACAGGTTTTGGTATGCGGATCTTGTCCGGATGGCCTCTTGCCAACCGTGGACTCTTCCGTTAAGACCAGACCTTCTGTCACAAGGCCCTTTTTTCCATCAGGATCTGAAATCCTTAAATTTAAAGGTATGGAGATTGAACGCTTGATTCTTGGTCAAAGAGGTTTCTCTGACTCCGTGATTAATACTATGTTACAGGCTCGTAAATCTGTATCTCGAGAGATATATTATAGAGTCTGGAAGACTTATATTTCTTGGTGTCTTTCTCATCATTTTTCTTGGCATTCTTTTAGAATACCGAGAATTTTACAGTTTCTTCAGGATGGTTTAGATAAGGGTTTGTCCGCAAGTTCTTTGAAAGGACAAATCTCTGCTCTTTCTGTTCTTTTTCACAGAAAGATTGCTATTCTTCCTGATATTCATTGTTTTGTACAAGCTTTGGTTCGTATAAAACCTGTCATTAAGTCAATTTCTCCTCCTTGGAGTTTGAATTTGGTTCTGGGAGCTCTTCAAGCTCCTCCGTTTGAACCTATGCATTCATTGGACATTAAATTACTTTCTTGGAAAGTTTTGTTCCTTTTGGCCATCTCTTCTGCTAGAAGAGTTTCTGAATTATCTGCTCTTTCTTGTGAGTCTCCTTTTCTGATTTTTCATCAGGATAAGGCGGTGTTGCGAACTTCTTTTGAATTTTTACCTAAAGTTGTGAATTCCAACAACATTAGTAGAGAAATTGTGGTTCCTTCATTATGTCCTAATCCTAAGAATTCTAAGGAGAAATCGTTGCATTCTTTGGATGTTGTTAGAGCTTTGAAATATTATGTTGAAGCTACGAAATCTTTCCGTAAGACTTCTAGTCTATTTGTTATCTTTTCCGGTTCTAGGAAAGGCCAGAAAGCTTCTGCCATTTCTTTGGCATCTTGGTTGAAATCTTTAATTCATCTTGCCTATGTTGAGTCGGGTAAAATTCCGCCTCAGAGAATTACAGCTCATTCTACTAGGTCAGTATCTACTTCCTGGGCGTTTAGGAATGAAGCTTCGGTTGACCAGATCTGCAAAGCAGCAACTTGGTCCTCTTTGCATACTTTTACTAAATTCTACCATTTTGATGTATTTTCTTCTTCTGAAGCAGTTTTTGGTAGAAAAGTACTTCAGGCAGCGGTTTCAGTTTGAATCTTCTGCTTATGTTTTTCGTTAAACTTTATTTTGGGTGTGGATTATTTTCAGCAGGAATTGGCTGTCTTTATTTTATCCCTCCCTCTCTAGTGACTCTTGTGTGGAAAGATCCACATCTTGGGTAGTCATTATCCCATACGTCACTAGCTCATGGACTCTTGCTAATTACATGAAAGAAAACATAATTTATGTAAGAACTTACCTGATAAATTCATTTCTTTCATATTAGCAAGAGTCCATGAGGCCCGCCCTTTTTTTGTGGTGGTTATGATTTTGTATAAAGCACAATTATTCCAATTCCTTATTTTATATGCTTTCGCACTTTTTTATCACCCCACTTCTTGGCTATTCATTAAACTAAATTGTGGGTGTGGTGAGGGGTGTATTTATAGGCATTTTGAGGTTTGGGAAACTTTGCCCCTCCTGGTAGGAATGTATATCCCATACGTCACTAGCTCATGGACTCTTGCTAATATGAAAGAAATTAATTTATCAGGTAAGTTCTTACATAAATTATGTTATTGTTTTTATACTACTTTTTAATAAAATATATCCCTTGCCTTGGGATATTTTAATTTATTTTATTGGTTCGTGAGCTTTATTTTGGGGTCTCATATCCTTTGCTGGACTGTGGATCCTGTTCTTTGGAGTGAGTCAGCTGGTAGACTCTGATATAGCAGCTTGCACTACTTGCACTGCATTATAGTGCGCAGCATATGTGAGTATTCCATCACAGAAGGGGCACATATTGGGGGCTTTGACAGCATTAGTGACCATCTGCACCATTGGAGTCTTCCTGTTTCCCTCCCCATTTTTGTTCTTTCATCCCAGACTCAAGATCACATTGAATCTGGTGGGAGCTAGCTGGTGGGCTCTGAATACTCCAGCCTGCAAGAATAGCACTGCATTATAGTGCGCTTCGTTTGTGAGTACCCATTTATTTGTAAGGGGATCATTTCTGGGGAAGATCCAGTTGTGTTTTAACATTCTGCACCATTGGAGCGCCTTCTTCTCTTTAATTTTTTTCTCAGATTTTCCATCGATCTTAAGAAGAGCTGAAAACAGAGGTGTGTTAAGAAGAGCTGAACCTATTGATCATCTATCCTCTACGACAGCCTGTGGAGGGCGCCTTTGTTTTTTGTTACTATCTTTTTGATGGTTACAGTAAGGCTATCCTATATACTAATCCTATATCCTATATACTAATATAAGGCTATCCTATATACTAATTAATGCCTGGTATAAATATAAGGCTATCCTATATTCTAATTATTGCCTGGGATCAGCATAAGGCTATCCATTATACTAGTTGATGCCTGGGATAAGCATAAGGCTATCCTATATACTAGTTAATGCCTGGGATCAGCATAAGGCTATCCATGTTACTAGTTAATGCCTGGGATAAGCATAAGGCTATCCTACATACTAATTAATGCCTGGGATAAGCATAAGGTTATTCTATATACTAATGAATGCCTAGGATAAGCATAAGGCTATCCTATATACTAATTAATGCCTGGGATAAGCATAAGGTTATCCTATATACTAATTCATGTCTGGGATAAGCATAAGGTTATCCTATATACTAATTCATGTCTGGGATAAGCATAAGCCTGGGCAAGCATAAGGCTATCCTATATACTAATTATGGCCTGGGATAAGTATATAGGCTATCCTATATACAAATTAATGCCTGTGATAGGCATACGCCTATCCCATATACCAATTAATGCCTGGGATAAGCATAATAAAGGCTATCCTATAAACAAAGTAATGCCTGGGATAAGCATAAGGCTATCCTATATACTAATTAATGCCTGGGGTAAGCATAAGGCTATCCTACAAACTAGATATGTTTATACTTTTAGGAAATATTGGGCAGACTTGTTGGGCCTTTGACTCTTATCTGCCGTCAAAGTCTATGTTTCTATGTTTCTTAGTACTTACAGTACTAATTTCAGTATAATAGTTAGGGTAGGTTAATTATTATGATACAATAGGGGGAGGGGTAAGGTGTATGCACTGTTATTAAAGAAATATATATATATGAGTAGTCCTGAAAACAATTCCTTGTAAGGCCACTGCACAAATTAGACTGTTTATAAAAGAAAAATGTGGTGGCGTTCCCCAAAACAACCCCCACAATATTATCATTCACAAGGGACCACTCCCAGACATCCGTGTATATACAAGATAAAGTGCTTGACTCACCACTCTTCAGTTCCTTGGTGAGGTGTTTTTTTCCTTTTCCTCTCAGATCAGGATGCTGTATCCAATTTTGGTGTGAACAGTTGTGTCTTGTAATCCAGGATTGTTACTCTCTGCCCATTTATTCTGTTTTTGGGGCCCTGAAAAAAGTCCACCTGTGTCCCTTGGATATTAAGACAGTCAGTGCAGTGTGCCTCTAGCTCACCTACCGCAATTTATATCCAAAACCTGTGCTCACTGTTTGGCCAAATAATAAGCAAAGCATCAGAAAAAGTGTATAACAGGAGCACCAAGTATATGGATAAAAAATTAAACTTTATTTAGAACATAAAGGGTGTCTTCACCCTTGGGTAAGAACATACATGAATAGTCAAACAGATGAACAAAAGGCTGACTGGTTTCGGCTGTTGCCTTACTCCTAGCCTGCTTAAAACTGTCTGTCAGTTCTCAGATTTAAAAACCCTCATCTGTAATCCTATTGGTCCAAAAATCCACACCCCTCTTTTTAAACTCCCTTCAGTTTGAATCAATCAACCCTCCTCTTTAACATAGCTGTATTTATCTATTTACTCAATATTGCAAAAGACTACATTCCTAATCTCCTGTTTATCATTAATAAAAAATAAAAAAAAAAACATGAAGAGAACTATTCATTGTCTATTTAACATACATTTTGTATCATTGTATAAGGAAATTGTCTTAGGGCTGGACCGCTTGTGTATAGAGATATATATTAACTCTAGTACTGTGTGTTAGTATATAACCAGACTTTTATATATACATAGCAGCTCTCAGTTTCTTTAGATACATCCTAGATCGCCTGTTGTTGTTATGGAGAAAACGGTGTACTTTGCTTAAACTCTGTGCTTGTTCGTAATTATTGTTTATAAATGGAGGTTATTCCCCAATCACTATTGGTTAGATACCGTGTGTGCCGGCCAATCTGGTGCGATCTATCAAACCCCAGTGCTTTGCAGGAAGTCATGTCAGTAGCTATTGGTCCTTGCTTAGTGAGCCCTGATTGGTCAAATATCGTATGTGTGCACCTATCATAACGATGCCTGTCACGTCACACCTTTCTGTCAGTCACTGTTTTCCTAAGCTGTGCTTTACAGGAAGTCATGTCAGTAGCTATTTGTCCTTGCTTAGTGAGCCCTGATTGGTCAAATATCGTATGTGTGCACCAATCATAACGATGCCTGTCACGTCACACCTCTCTGTCAGTCCCTGTTTTCCTAAGCTGTCACTGCTAAATGTTCATTAATTGTAAATAATGGAATGTATCCGTACACTGTGTGCGTGTATTGCCTGCCTAACCTGAATTTAAAGAATAAAGACTCCATTATGACGCTCCCTTTTGAACCCTATCCAAGTGTAAATACACATTTATTTAAAGGGGTAGGTGTGTTGCGCTCTAGCATAGAACTCATCTCCAGTGGATATCTCCAATTAGAAGTGAATCTTACTTTATCCAAGTGTAAATACACATTTATTTAAAGGGGGAGGTGTGTTGCGCTCTAGCATAGAACTCATCTCCAGTAGATATCTCCAATTAGAAGTGAATCTTAATTTACTATTTTAGGTATATTTACCCTAGCATTATTCTGATCTACTGTGCCCAACACCAAAAAAGTTATATGTATTAAACTACTCACTAATTAACGTATAACACCTTTGCTATGATGTACCCTTAAGAACTTCATTCAGTTATACCCATAAATACACATTGAAAAGTGCCAATTGTGTTATACTCAATCTATATACTTGTTATTAGTAAATGTCCTCAACAAGTGGAGAACCCTTATTTCCTATACAAAGTATATTTAGCTAAATTCCTTCAGGTCCATTGTATTTAGCTTTAAAATGAACTGCTAATTAATAAGGACCTTGGGAGTTCGTGCACTAGCTATGTATTTAATCTTAGTATTTCTGACAAACCATGTGTGTGCTACTTCCTACCAAGGACCTGATGTATATTGTGCTTTGTTTGTGTATTAATATTTTGGTAAATACTCTCTATACATATGTAAGTATTCTCAGTATACAGGTAGAATAGGGTTTACATGGTAATCATATTGTTGCCTACATATTTTAAATGTGTGAAGAGAGGTAAAAATGTAAAAATGTATACTACCAAAAATTAATGAGGTCAAATTCCGAATTGAGGCCGTCTGGAATCCTTGTTTTTAAACGAAAGATCCAGAAGGCCTCCCTTTCGCCTAGTTTGCGGGTTCTGTCCCCTCCTTTCATCTGGACTGGTACCTTCTCAATGATGGTCCAGGAAAAGAACGAATTATCTTTGTTGTGTGTAATCGAAAAATGCTTAATAAGTGGCGTTGTGAGAACCCCCGCTTTGATATCCGCTAGATGTTCTTTTATCCTTACCCTGGCTTCCCTTGTCGTGAGACCTACATACTGGAGGGCACAGTGGGTGCATGAGATCAAGTACACTACAAAGGTAGACCTGCAGTTAAGACATAAATTCTTCTGGAAGTGTTCCCCCGTGACTAGAGAGCTGAAGGAGTCTCCTATAGTGACTTTCTCGCAAGCTTTGCAGGATAAATGGTTACACCTATAGGTCCCATTTAGTCTCAACCAAGAGGACCCATCCATCTGTTCCTTCCTCAGTCTTGTGGGTGCAATTATATTACCTATCGTTCTGTTTCTTTTATGTGTACATCTGATGCCTTCAGATACTGTCTCCTTTAGAGCATCATCTGCAGACAACAGATTGTAATTATTTCTAATGATTTGACATATTTGTGTGTACTGTTGTGAATACTCTGTCGTGAATGTGATTTTCCTGTCCTCAGTCCCTTTTGTTCTTTTTTTGTACTTTGTGTTTTTTTGTCTCAAAAGATCAACTCTGTTGATTTTGGTAACTGCTTTTCTCTCTTTTGTAATTATTGACCCTGGATAGCCTCTTTCCATGAGTCTAACTGATAGTTCGTCGGCCTGTTTCTCATATGTACTTTGATCAGTACAGTTCCTTTTCAGGCGAATGAACTGACCTCTAGCTACACCCCTAAACACCCTCCTTGGGTGGCAACTTGCGGCATGTAGCAAAGAGTTCCCTGTGATTGGTTTCCGATATGTCTCTGTGGTAATCTTCTGGCCTGTCTCTCCCTTTAATGAGATGTCCAAGAAATTGACTGTATGCTCTTGTATCTCGGACGTAAAACTAATGCCTACATTGTTGTTGTTAAGTCCCTCTACAAACTTCTCTAGATCTTTACGGGAGCCTTGCCAAATGAAGAGGAGATCGTCAATGAAGCGCCTATACCACACTATCTCCTGCCTGAACAGGTTTCGCTCTCCAAAGACGTGGGAGAGCTCCCACCAACCCATGAAAAGGTTGGCGTAAGAGGGGGCAAATTTGGCCCCCATCGCTGTCCCACGCCTCTGGAGAAAGAACTCCCCCTCAAACAGGAAATAGTTGTGGGTGAGGAGAAATCTAGTTACTCTCAATATGTATCCAATAAAATCCTGATCATTTGGATACTTTTTTGACAGAAAGAATTTTATGGCCTCCAGGCCCTTATCATGTGGTATGGTTGAATACAGGGATCTTACATCCACTGTCAATCACTTGAAGTCACTCTGCCATACCACATCAGAAAGTAAATTCAACACATGTTTGGTATCCGACAGGTGACTCCAAAGGGAGCTTACCAAGGGCTGCAGGATGCCATCCAACCACCCTGACAGGTGTTCCAGTAGGGAGCCTATTCCACTGACAATTGGTCTCCCTTGGACATTGTCAATAGACTTGTGGATTTTGGGTAAATGGTTAAACACCGGAACGGCTGGATTTTGTACCAAAAGATAATCTTTAGTTTCCTGGTCAATATAGCCCATCTCAACCCCATCGTCCACAAGGGAGACCAACTGTCTCTGGAATTGGCGTGTTGGATCAGAGGCGTGGGACAGCGATGGGGGCCAAATTTGCCCCCTCTTATGCCAACCTTTTCATGGGTTGGTGGGAGCTCTCCCACGTCTTTGGAGAGCGAAACCTGTTCAGGCAGGAGATAGTGTGGTATAGGCGCTTCATTGACGATCTCCTCTTCATTTGGCAAGGCTCCCGTAAAGATCTAGAGAAGTTTGTAGAGGGACTTAACAACAACAATGTAGGCATTAGTTTTACGTCCGAGATACAAGAGCATACAGTCAATTTCTTGGACATCTCATTAAAGGGAGAGACAGGCCAGAAGATTACCACAGAGACATATCGGAAACCAATCACAGGGAACTCTTTGCTACATGCCGCAAGTTGCCACCCAAGGAGGGTGTTTAGGGGTGTAGCTAGAGGTCAGTTCATTCGCCTGAAAAGGAACTGTACTGATCAAAGTACATATGAGAAACAGGCCGACGAACTATCAGTTAGACTCATGGAAAGAGGCTATCCAGGGTCAATAATTACAAAAGAGAGAAAAGCAGTTACCAAAATCAACAGAGTTGATCTTTTGAGACAAAAAAACACAAAGTACAAAAAAAGAACAAAAGGGACTGAGGACAGGAAAATCACATTCACGACAGAGTATTCACAACAGTACACACAAATATGTCAAATCATTAGAAATAATTACAATCTGTTGTCTGCAGATGATGCTCTAAAGGAGACAGTATCTGAAGGCATCAGATGTACATATAAAAGAAACAGAACGATAGGTAATATAATTGCACCCACAAGACTGAGGAAGGAACAGATGGATGGGTCCTCTTGGTTGAGACTAAATGGGACCTATAGGTGTAACCATTTATCCTGCAAAGCTTGCGAGAAAGTCACTATAGGAGACTCCTTCAGCTCTCTAGTCACGGGGGAACACTTCCAGAAGAATTTATGTCTTAACTGCAGGTCTACCTTTGTAGTGTACTTGATCTCATGCACCCATTGTGCCCTCCAGTATGTAGGTCTCACGACAAGGGAAGCCAGGGTAAGGATAAAAGAACATCTAGCGGATATCAAAGCGGGGGTTCTCACAACGCCACTTATTAAGCATTTTTCGATTACACACAACAAAGATAATTCGTTCTTTTCCTGGACCATCATTGAGAAGGTACCAGTCCAGATGAAAGGAGGGGACAGAACCCGCAAACTAGGCGAAAGGGAGGCCTTCTGGATCTTTCGTTTAAAAACAAGGATTCCAGACGGCCTCAATTCGGAATTTGACCTCATTAATTTTTGGTAGTATACATTTTTACATTTTTACCTCTCTTCACACATTTAAAATATGTAGGCAACAATATGATTACCATGTAAACCCTATTCTACCTGTATACTGAGAATACTTACATATGTATAGAGAGTATTTACCAAAATATTAATACACAAACAAAGCACAATATACATCAGGTCCTTGGTAGGAAGTAGCACACACATGGTTTGTCAGAAATACTAAGGTTAAATACATAGCTAGTGCACGAACTCCCAAGGTCCTTATTAATTAGCAGTTCATTTTAAAGCTAAATACAATGGACCTGAAGGAATTTAGCTAAATATACTTTGTATAGGAAATAAGGGTTCTCCACTTGTTGAGGACATTTACTAATAACAAGTATATAGATTGAGTATAACACAATTGGCACTTTTCAATGTGTATTTATGGGTATAACTGAATGAAGTTCTTAAGGGTACATCATAGCAAAGGTGTTATACGTTAATTAGTGAGTAGTTTAATACATATAACTTTTTTGGTGTTGGGCACAGTAGATCAGAATAATGCTAGGGTAAATATACCTAAAATAGTAAATTAAGATTCACTTCTAATTGGAGATATCTACTGGAGATGAGTTCTATGCTAGAGCGCAACACACCTCCCCCTTTAAATAAATGTGTATTTACACTTGGATAAAGTAAGATTCACTTCTAATTGGAGATATCCACTGGAGATGAGTTCTATGCTAGAGCGCAACACACCTACCCCTTTAAATAAATGTGTATTTACACTTGGATAGGGTTCAAAAGGGAGCGTCATAATGGAGTCTTTATTCTTTAAATTCAGGTTAGGCAGGCAATACACGCACACAGTGTACGGATACATTCCATTATTCACAATTAATGAACATTTAGCAGTGACAGCTTAGGAAAACAGGGACTGACAGAGAGGTGTGACGTGACAGGCATCGTTATGATTGGTGCACACATACGATATTTGACCAATCAGGGCTCACTAAGCAAGGACAAATAGCTACTGACATGACTTCCTGTAAAGCACAGCTTAGGAAAACAGTGACTGACAGAGAGGTGTGATGTGACAGGCATCGTTATGATAGGTGCACACATACGATATTTGACCAATCAGGGCTCACTAAGCAAGGACCAATAGCTACTGACATGACTTCCTGCAAAGCACTGGGGTTTGATAGATCGCACCAGATTGGCCGGCACACACGGTATCTAACCAATAGTGATTGGGGAATAACCTCCATTTATAAACAATAATTACGAACAAGCACAGAGTTTAAGCAAAGTACACCGTTTTCTCCATAACAACAACAGGTGATCTAGGATGTATCTAAAGAAACTGAGAGCTGCTATGTATATATAAAAGTCTGGTTATATACTAACACACAGTACTAGAGTTAATATATATCTCTATACACAAGCGGTCCAGCCCTAAGACAATTTCCTTATACAATGATACAAAATGTATGTTAAATAGACAGTGAATAGTTCTCTTCATGTTTTTTTTTGTTTTTTTTTATTAATGATAAACAGGAGATTAGGAATGTAGTCTTTTGCAATATTGAGTAAATAGATAAATACAGCTATGTTAAAGAGGAGGGTTGATTGATTCAAGCTGAAGGGAGTTTAAAAAGAGGGGTGTGGATTTTTGGACCAATAGGATTACAGATGAGGGTTTTTAAATCTGAGAACTGACAGACAGTTTTAAGCAGCCTAGGAGTAAGGCAACAGCCGAAACCGGTCAGCCTTTTGTTCATCTGTTTGACTATTCATGTATGTTCTTACCCAAGGGTGAAGACACCCTTTATGTTCTAAATAAAGTTTAATTTTTTATCCATATACTTGGTGCTCCTGTTATACACTTTTTCTGATGCTAGGTTAATTATTAGTTTAATATAGTTTAATGTAATTTTAGTATAATAGTTAGGGTAGGTTAATTATTAGTTTAATATAGTTTAATGTAATTTTAGTATAATAGTTAGGTTAGATTAATTAATAGTTTAATATAGTTTAATTTAATTCTAAAGGTAAGTTTAAATTTATTATAAGATAGGGATGATGTAATTTTAAAGTTAGCGGGTTGTTAGGTTTATGGGTTAATAGGTTAATTTAGTTTATTGCGATGTGGGGGGCTGGCGGTTTAGGGGTTAATAGGTTTAGTAAGTGGTAGTGATGTGGGAGGCCAGGGGAATAGGGGTTAATACATTTATTTAGTTGCGGTGGGCTCCGGGAGCGGAGGGATAGGGGTTAATAAGTTTATTAGAGTTACGGTGGGCTCCGGGAGCAGCGGAATAGGAGTTAATAACTTTATTTAGTTGCGGCGGGGTCCGGGAGCGGCGGGATAGGGGTTAAACATTTTAGTATAGTGGCGGTGCTTAGTGACAGGGTATAAATAAAGTTGGTAAAAAGCCGAATAGCAGGAAGATCAATGACTGTTAGTTAACAACAGTGGCGTATTTAGGTTTTATGCTGCCCTAGGCACTCAAAATTCTGCTAACCCCTCAACCCCCTAGGTTTTATTCTGTTTTTTGGCCATTATTTTTGGGTCAGGGTATAATATGACTTTCAACCTGCATACACCCAGGTTATATATATATATATATATATATATATATATATATATATATATATATATGCCACAAACCATTTATATACAAGATACACACCCAGGTTTTATATATATATATATATATACACACACATATATATATATATATATATATATATATATGTTATACATACATATATATATATATATATATATATATATATATATATATATATACAGGCATATATATATATATATATATATATATATATATATATATATATATATATATATATATATATATATATATATATATATATATATATATATACATATATACCAGTAACAAAAACTTGCACTCATTGGTCTTTCCTTCAAAAACCAAACATTTATTGTAACGTTTCAAAGACAGAGTATCCCCTTTTTCAGGCTATCCTACATACCAATTAATGCCTGAGATAAGCATAAGGCTATCCTATATACTAATTAATGCCTGGGATAAGCATATGGCTATCCTATATACTAATTAATACCTGGGATAAGCATAAGGCTATCCTAAGTACTAATTAATGCCTGGGATAAACATAAGGCTATCCTATATACTAATTATTGCCTGGGATAAGCATAAGGCTATCCAGTATATTAGTTGATGCCTGGGATAAGCATAAGGCTATCCTATATACTAATTAATGCCTGGGATCAGCATAAGGCTATCCATGTTACTAGTTAATGCCTGGGATAAGCATAAGGCTATCCTACATTCTAATCAATGCCTGGGATAAGCATAAGGTTATCCTATATACTAATGAATGCCTAGGATAAGCATAAGGTTATCCTATATACTAATGAATGCCTAGGATAAGCATAAGGTTATCCTATATACTAATTAATGCCTTGGATAAGCATAAGGTTATCCTATATACTAATAAATGTCTAGGATAAGCATAAGGCTATCCTACATACCAATTAATGCCCGAGAGAAGCATAAGGCTAGCCTATATACTAATTAATGCCTGGGATAAGCATAAGGCTATACTATATACTAATTAATGCATGGGATAAGCATAAGGCTATCCTATATACTAATTAATGCCTGGGATAAGCATAAGGCTATCCTATATACTAATTAATGCCTGGGATAAGCATAAGGCTATCCTATATAATATTTACTGCCTGTGGTAAGCATAAGGATATCCTACATACTAGTTAATGCCTGGGATAAGCATAAGGCTATCCTATATACTATTTAATCCCTGGGATAAG